>NC_134359.1:271684460-271984460 GCF_048569485.1 Anomaloglossus baeobatrachus
GCTGTTTATACATCACAGGAGATACTGGAGGCACATATATCACATGAGGAGCTGGGGACATATATATACCCCCTGTCATGTAAATGCCCCCAGCCCCTCCTGTGTTGTGTATGTCCCCAGTGTCTCCTGTGATGTGTATGCCCCCAGCATGTCCTGGGCATACACATCACAGGAGACGCTGGAGGTAAACACAACAAGAGGGGCTGGGGGCATACACAACACAAGAGGGGTTGGAGGCATAAACAACGCAAGAGGGGCTGCTGGGGCGCACACAACGCAAGAGGGGCTGCTGGGGCGCACACAACGCAAGAGGGGCTGCTGGGGCGCACACAACGCAAGAGGGGCTGCTGGGGCGCACACAACGCAAGAGGGGCTGCTGGGGCGCACACACATCACAAGAGGGGGGGGAGACATCACTAGGGGTGGGCAGAGACATCACTAGGGGTGGGCAGAGACATCACGGGGGAGGGCAGAGACATCACTGGAGGGAATGGGAGCACGGACAGCACTTTTAGAGCAAAGACATGACTGGGGGACACACAACACTGGGGGTTATACACAGCATTAGGAGGGCACGGGGCAGGCTGCACAAAGCACTTGCAGAGCCCTGACATCACTGCGGGGACACAGCACTGAGCGTTGCACACATCTCTGGAAGGGGGTGGTACACAGAATTGGACGGTCACAGAGGGCAAGCGCCGGGCACACAGTGCGGGAGTGCGGGCGCCAGGCACACAGCGGCGGTAGTGCGCGCAGCGGGCACACAGCGGCGGGAGTGCGGGCAGCGGGCACACAGCGGCGGGAGTGCGAGCAGCGGGCACACAGCGACGGGAGTGCGAGCAGCGGGCACACAGCGGCGGGAGTGCGGGCAGCGGGCACACAGCAGCAGGCACACAGCGGCGGGCAGCAGGGGTGCGGGCAGCGGGCACACAGCGGCAGGCAGCGTGGGTGTGGGCAGCGGGCACACAGCAGCGGGCAGCGGGCACACAGTGGCGGGCAGTGGGGGTGCGGGCAGCGGGCACACAGCGGGGGTGCGGGCAGCGGGGGTGCGGGAAGCGGGCACACAGCGGGGGTGCGGGCAGCGGGCACAGAGCAGCGGGCACACAGCGGCGGGCAGCGGGCACACAGCGGCGGGCAGCGTAGGTGCGGGCAGCGGGCACACAGCGGCGGGCAGCGGGGGTGCGGGCAGCGGGCACACAGCGGCGGGCAGCGGGCACACAGTGGCGGGCAGCGGGGGTGCGGGCACACAGCGGCGGTCAGCGGGGGTGCGGGCAGCGGGCACACAGCGGCGGGCAGCGGGCACACAGCGGCGGTCAGCGGGGGTGCGGGCAGCGGGCACACAGCGGCGGGCAGCGGGGGTGCGGGCACACAGCGGCGGTCAGCGGGGGTGCGGGCAGCGGGCACACAGCGGCGGGCAGCGGGCACACAGCGGCGGGCAGCGGGCACACAGCTATAGTGCTGTACAGGAGGAGGCGGCACTATCTGTACCTACATCTTGTACAGGGGGGAGGAGGCAGCACTCTCTTCACCTAGATCCCGTGGAGGGGGAGGCGGCACTTTTCACAGAGGGGCGGGCACACACACATGCTGAGCATGCTGACACTGGACAGCGGCAAATGTGATGAGGCCGGCAAACTACAAGACAGCGCCAGACCCAGAACTGCAGCCCCCGGGAATCTGCCCGGGGGCCGCATAAAAGGTCATCGCGGGCCGTATGCGGCCCGCGGGCCGGAGGTTCCCCACCCCTGGTGTACAGGAACGCCCCCTGCCCGGCCTCAGTGTCCAGAAACGCCCCCTGCCCGGCCTCAGTGTCCAGAAACGCCCCCTGCCCGGCCTCAGTGTCCAGAAACGCCCCCTGCCCTCCCTCTGCACATTCAATGGCTGTCAGTATTCTGCCCAGCACCTGACCTCTCAGCATGTGACAGAGCAGAGGTCCAGCTTCTCTCATCTGTGACACAGCAATCACATCCCATCCACAATGGTAACAGAAAGAGTTGTTACATGTTCCTCACCCCTTATAGATAAATGAATACTGTGTAAGGCTATGTGCGCACGTTGCGTACTAGCCCTGCAGAAATTTCTGCAGCAATCTGAAGAGCACACATGCGCTTCAAATCGCTGCAGAAAATGTCCGTAGAGAAAAAAAAAAATGTTTTAACGTTCAATCGCAATCGCACGTACCTGTCACACACTGCAATGTACCTTACGATGCCGGATGTGCATCACTTACGTGACCCCGCCGACACATTGTAAGGCCCCTTTCACACGTCAGTGATTCTGGTACGTTTGTGCTATTTTTTTAAACGTACCAGAATCACTGACATACGCAGACCCATTATAATGAATGGGTCTGCTCACACGTCAGTGATTTTTCACTGCACGTGTCTCCGTGCGGCGTACCCGCGTGTGCGTGATTGCTGCACGGAGACATGTCCATTTTTTTCTGGCATCACTGATGTTCCACGGACCACGCAGTGGTGTGGTCCGTGAAACACGTGCCAGAAAAAAACGTTCTTTTAAAATAAAAAACATTTTAACTCACCCGGCGTCCAGCGATGTCCTCTGCAGCCCGTTCTCCCTGCTGCTTCTGAGCCGGTGCATTATTGTCGCGCATATTCATGATGCGCGACACAGCCGACCCGGAAGCAGCCACTGTGTGGCATCCGTTCCGTTCTGTATATGGTCCGTGTGTCATCTGCGTACCTTCCTATTTTTTTCATACTGCAAAAAAACGGAAGTAGCTAGATAGATAGAGGGATAGATAGATACAGATAGCTAGAGGGATAAATAGAGAGATGGATGAATGAATCAAGGGATAGATAGAGGGATAGATAATAGATGAGAAAGACCAATATAATGTCCTACCCCCCCCCCCCCCTCCCGCATATTCTAAGCTGGCACCCTTTAGTGCCTTTCATGTGGCACTAAAGGGTGCTTAGCCTTGTATTTAGCCAATAAATAAATAATAAAAAAAAAAACGACGTGAGGTTCCCCCTATCTTTTGTAGCCAGCTAGGGTAAAGCAGACGGCTGCAGCCTGCAAACCACAGCTGGCAGCTTCACCTTGGCTGGTAATCCAAAACAGAGGGCACCCCACACTATTTAAAATTAAATAAATAATTTAAAACAAAAAACGTTGGGTCCCCCCCAAATTGCATCACCAGCCAAGGTAAAGCGGACAGCTGTGGTCTGGTATTCTCAGACTAGGGAGGTCCACCGTTATTGGACACTCCCCAGCCTAAAAATAGCAGGCTACAGCTGCCCCAGAAGTGGCGCATCCATTAGATGCGCCAATCCTGGTGCTTCACCCCAGCTCATCCCGCGCCCTGGTGCGTTGGCAAACGGGGTAATATATGGGGTTGATGCCAGATGTGTAATGTCACCTGGCATCAAGCCCTGGGGTTGGTGAGGTCAGGCGTCTATCAGATACCCGAAATCACCAACCCAGTCAGTAAGAAATAAAAAATAGACAACAAAAAAAGTTTTATTTGAAAAAACACTCCCCACATTCCCTCTTTCAACAATTTATTGACAAGAACAATCCAATCCGGGTCCGGCGTAATCCAATAAGGGGGGTCGCACGGCGATCCATACCATAGTCAATGAGACTCCCAGTCAATGAAGAACAAAATGTTCCCCATTGGCTGGGAGAGCCGTGCAGTGACCTGAGCTAACATCAATAGGTCAGCCCAGGTCACTGCAGGGGATGCCGAGCGCTGCCATCAGGAGGTTAGATGAGATCATTACCTGCAGTAACGATCTAATGCTCTGCTGACGTCAGCGCTGTCAGTGACTTCTATGCCCGCCGCGTTCTCAGCAGTATCGCGAGAGCTGGAACAGTTCCCAGGGCGTCAGGCAGTAAACATTATAAAGCGCTGGGGACACAGCGTGACAGTGTATCTGACAGCAAGTGAATCGGCTGGAATTCAGGGCGCACGTAGCTGGGCACAGGAGGCGGGGGAGGGAGACTACGGAGTGTGTGGGAGGTTGTGGGCAGAGTACGGGGTGCAGGGGAATGTGTGGGAGGGTGCAGGGAACGGGGGCGGTTACTCCACGCACTGTACAGCCCAGCAGGGAGGCGACATGCTGTTCCAGATTTGCATGTCAACATGGCCCTGCCCATGTAGACATGAAATGACCGGAAGCAGCAAAATCGCGGCAGGAGCGGTCACATGACCACTCTGAGCCGGGGGAGAGGGGCTTACAGCAGGGCAGGTAAGTGGTCTCTATCTACTTACCTGCCCCAATGTAGCCCAAAAGTGTAATAATGAAAAAAAGTCAAAAGAAGCCGGATAACCCCTTTAACCCCTTAACGACCTTTGACGTACTGAGTACGTCATGGTGACATGGTGCTAAACGACCCATGACGTACTCAGTACGTCATGGCGAAATCGCGGTCCCGGAGCCCCGGGGAGTGAAATTTGTTTAATTAAACGGTAGATTCGGGAAGGAGGGGACCTCTGCCTGACCTCAGGAGGGGTGGTGCCTCCTCCCCGAACCTACAGAGGCTGTGATTGGCTGACGAACGCCGCTCAGCCAATTACAGCCACTGTAATGTTCCAGCCATTGAAAATGGCTGGAACATTGAAATCCAGCCCTGATCAGTGCTGCTGTAGCACTGGCCATTGGCTGGAGCTGGGTGATTGATGCTTCACCCGCCCCCAGCTCTGATTGGAGAGACCGGTCTTGTGACCGCTCTCTCCAATCAATGTGGATCTGCGGCCTGTGACCGTCCCTGGAAGCCGAGGAGAGCGGTAAGTTGCTGTCCCCGCCGCCCGCCCCTGTCCCCGATCGCCCCGCCGCTGCTCCCGATCCGCCGCTGTCTCCGATCGCCCCGACGCTGCTCCCGATCCACCGCTGTCCCCGGCGCCACGCTCCTGATCCACCGCTGTCCCCGGCACCATGCTCCCGCTCCACCGCTGTCCCCGCCGCTGCTCCCGATGCACCGCTGTCCCCGCCGCTGCTCCCGATGCACCGCTGTCCCCGCCGCTGCTCCCGATGCACCGCTGTCCCCGCCGCTGCTCCCGATGCACCGCTGTCCCCGCCGCTGCTCCCGATGCACCGCTGTCCCCGCCGCTGCTCCCGATGCACCGCTGTCCCCGCCGCTGTCTCCGATCGCCCCGCCGCTGCTCCCGATCCACCGCTGTCCCCGGCGCCAGGCTCCTGATCCACCGCTGTCTCCGGCGCCATGCTCCCGCTCCACCGCTGTCCCCGCCGCCGCTCCCGATGCACCGCTGTCCCCGCCGCCGCTCCCGATGCACCGCTGTCCCCGCCGCCGCTCCCGATGCACCGCTGTCCCCGCCGCCGCTCCCGATGCACCGCTGTCCCCGCCGCCGCTCCCGATGCACCGCTGTCCCCGCCGCTGCTCCCGATGCACTGCTGTCCCCGCCGCTGCTCCCGATCCACCGCTGTCCCCGGCGCCATGCTCCCGCTCCACCGCTGTCCCCGCCGCCGCTCCCGATCCACCGCTGTCCCCGCTGCCGTCGCACCCACCTTTTTCAGCCGCTGCTGCCCCCGAATCGACCCCCACTGTTCCCGATCGGCGGCCGCCGCCGCCTCCTTCATCGGCTGCCCCTTCTCCATCGCCACACCTCTTATCCCTCCATGTGCTGCAAGCCACCCTCCCCCCACGTGGGGGGAGGGTGGCTTGCAGCACATGTGGGGGGAGGGTGGCTGGCTTGCAGCACATGTGGGGGGAGGGTGGCTGGCTTGCAGCACATGTGCTGCAAGCCACCCTCCCCCCACATGTGGTGCAAGCCACCTTCCCCCCACATGTGCTGCAAGCCACCCTCCCCCCGGGGCCCCCCCTCCTCCATGTGCCATCTCTCTCCCATCAGACTCTGCCCCCCTCCCCGATCTGCTGCCTGGCCTCTCCCATTTTCCATCTACTGCCCCCTTTCACCCTCCTCGATCTGTTGCCTCCTTCATCTGCTGCCTCTTCTGCCTGCTGTGATCCTGCTGCCTAGATCCATCCTGTAAGGTAGGTATCCCCATCTCACCTCCCCCCCCCATCCTCTGCCGCTCCTCCACCCGCTGCGCCCTTTCCCATCTTCCATCCGCTGCGCCCTTTCTCATCTGCCGCCCCGCCCTCTCGCATCGCATTATCCAGCGCAGTTGCTCGCTTCCAGACTGCAGTGGATGATGCGATGCGAGACTCGTGCATTGCTCTCACGTTTGGCACTGGTCTTAGTGGCAGGCGCTCATTTTTTTTTTTTTTTTACTGATGTCTGTATTTTTTATTTCGCGAAACTAATTTTTTTTGTATGGGGGGGTCTAGTTTCCAAAATGGGATCACATGTGGGGGAGCTCCATTGTTTAGGCACCTCAGGGGGTCTCCAAATGAAACATGGCGTCTGCTAATAATTCCAATCAATTTTACTGTGAAATGGCGCTCCTTCTCTTCTGAGCCCCGCCGTACGCCTAAACAATTGATTTCCACCACATATGAGGTATTGTCGTACTCAGAAGAAATTGCACAATACATTTTATGGTGCATTTTTTCCTGATACCCTTGTGGAAAAAAAAGCTACCTGTTTGAAAAAACAATTTTGTGGTAAAAAAAAGAATACAATATTTTCACGGCTGAACATTACAAACGTTTGTGAAGCCTCTAGGGGTTCAAAGTGCTCACTAAACAGCTAGATAAATTCCATGAGGAGTCTAGTTTCCAAATGGGGTCAATTGTGGGGGAGCTCCATTGTTTAGGCACTTCAGGGGGGTCTCCAAACGCAACATGGCGTCCGCTAATAATTCCAACCAATTTTGCTGTGAAATGGCGCTCCTTGCCTTCCGAGTCCTGCCGTGCGCCCAAACATTTGATTTCCACCACATATGGGGTATCTGCGTACTCAGGAGAAAATGCACAATACATTTTATGGTGCATTTTTTCCTAATACCCTTGTGATAAAAAAAGCTACCTGGTTGAAGCAACAGTTTTGTGGTAAAAAAATGTTTTCTTCTTTTCACGGCTCAACGTTATAAACTTCTGTGAAGCCCCCAGGGGTTCAAAGTGCTCACCAAACATCTAGAAAAAATATTTGAGGGCTCTAGTTTCCAAAATGGGGTCACTTGTGGGGGAGCTCCATTGTTTAGGCACCTCCGGGAGTCTTCAAACCCGACATGGTGTCCGCTAATTAGTGCAGCTAATTTTGCACTCAAAAATTCAAATGGCGCTCCTTGCCTTCCGAGTCCTGCTGTGTGCCCAAACATTTGATTACCACCACATATGGGGTATCTGCGTACTCAGGAGAAAATGCACGATACATTTTATGATGCATTTTTCCTGATACCCTTGTGAAAATACTAATTTTTATGGCTAAAGTAACATTTTTGTGTTAAAAAAGTAAAATTTTCATTTTTTCGTCTACATTGCTTTGGTTGCTGTGAAGCTCCTAAAGGGTTAATAAACTTCTTGGATGTGGTTTTGAGCAGAGTGAGGGGTGCAGATTTTAGAATTGGGTCACTTTTGGGTATTTTCTGTCGCCTAGGTTTCTCAAATCACTCCAAATGTGATGTGGTACCTAAAAAAATGTGTTTTTGTAAATTTTGTTGGAAAAATGAGAAATTGGTGATGAACTTTGAACCCTTCTAACTTCCTAACGGAATTTTTTTTTTCAAAAATTGCGCTGGTGTAAAGTAGACATGTGGGAAATGTTATTTAGTAACTATTTTGTGTGACATATCTCTCAGATTTATGGGCATAAAATTTCAAATTTTGAAAATTGCTAAATTTTCGCCAAATTTCCGAAATTTTCACAAATAAACGCAAAACATATCGGCCTAAATTTACCACTGACATGAAGTACAATATGTCACGAAAAAACAATCTCAGAATCGCCAGGATCCGTTGAAGTGTTCCAGAGTTATAACCTGTCAAAGTGACACTGGTCAAAATTGCAAAAAATGGCCGGGTCATTAGGGTGTTTTAGTGGCCGGGGGTGAAGGGGTTAAGGTGAAAACAGGCTGGGGGCTGAAGGGGTTAGCAGTACAAAACAGACTGGTACAGGAGGAGAGAGGACCCTGCCCGCGAGGGCTCACAATCTACAGGGAATGGGTGATGGTACAATAGGTGAGGACAGAGCTGGTTGCCCAGTCGTCTACTGGACTGGGGGCTATTGTAGGTTGTAGGCTTGTTGGAAGAGGTGGGTCTTGAGGTTCCTCTTGAAGCTTTCTATGGTAGGGGAGAGTCTGTTATGCTGGGATAGAGCGTTCCAGAGTATGGGGGAGGCACGGGAGAAATCTTGTATGCGATTGTGGGAAGAGGAGATGAGGAGCAGAGAAGGAGATCTTAAGATATTAACACTTTTCTGTTGTTTACAGCTTGTTGCCTAGGAGACCGACCACCGCTGGTTTCTCACTTTTAAGCATTGCTCCTAAGGCATGCAGGCTCCAGCAATACTCGCCAGGCTCCAGCAATAGTCGCCAGTCTCAAAACCCTTTCTTACAAGCTCATCAGAAAAGCGATTGTAAGCACTGAGCATGTTTTCTTGTCTGGCAGCGGTGGTCGGTCTCCAAGGTGACCAGCGGTAAACAAAAGAAAAGTGTTAATATCTCAACGGTTGAAAATTTTAACAAGCAGTAAATTGCAAAAGTGCTTGTTTTTACATGCTCTATCCAACAATATCCATTTATGAAGATGGAAAATGTCCCCTTTAAGTAATGCAATCATGGCAGTGAGCACACAGTGCCGCACTGAGCTGTAATCATATGCCGTGAACTAAGGGTTACACATTGTGATTATCTCATATGAATACTCACTTAAGGTTTGGTCTCACGTACGCACTGTATACTGCATCTGTGATTTATAGAGCCGAAATATCGCTCCCATAGAAACCTATGGACTCCAATGGGGCACAAAAAAAGGTCTCATGGATTTAGATGGAATCAGTCTCATGGTCCTGGACATTACAGAGCGCTGGCTTGTTGCCATTTTTGTAGGTTATATACATAGGAATGCCTAAATATGTATGTGCGCTTCCCCTTTAAGAGGCACTTTGTTGCGGTACAATCAGCCGGAGATCCAGGATATAAATCTGCGGTTTTATCACTCGTCTTCTCGACATTTCCAGGTAATGTGGAATTACTAATGGGTCTGTAATGTTGTGATTCACGGCGTTGTGGTGGGGGAGCGGTGTCATTCCCCAGCACGTCGGCTCTGACACATGGAGCTACCTGAGCAGGTAACGTCATCCGTCATACCGGGAGGTGGAGCTGAGAGCGGACGTCTCTCCATGAGTGCTGATGATGAGGGACGTCATCTGTGTGCCGTCCGGTGGATCAGGGCCTGGTATTCACCGCACCTTCAGGCTACAGCCATAGGGCGGCATGAAGATGGCGATGATATTTATTTATTTTACTCACTTATAGAGCGCCATTAATTCCACAGCGATTTACAGACGTGATCATCACTATCACCATCGGGGCTCACAATCTACATTCCCTATTAGTCTTTGGAGTGTGAGACAAAACTGGAGAACCCGGAGGAAACACATGAAAACACGGGGAGAACGTACTGACTACTTTCAGATGTCATCCTTGGTGGAATTTGAACCCGGGACCTCAGTGCTGCAGGGCTGAGGAGTGATGTGCTGCAGAGCTGAGGAGTGATGTACTGCAGCATGGGGATGAGGAGTGATGTTCTGCAGGATGGGGCTGAGGAGTGATGTTCTGCAGGATGGGCTGATGACTGATGTACTGCAGGATGGGCTGAGGAGTGATTTTCTGCAGGATGGGCTGAGGAGTGATGTTCTGCAGGATGGGGCTGAGCAGTGAAGTACTGCAGGATGAGTTGAGGAGTGATGTTCTGCAGGATGGGCTGAGGAGTGATGTTGTGCAGGATGGACTGAGGAGTGATGTTCTGCAGGATGGGCTGAGGAGTGATGTTCTGCAGGATGGGCTGAGGAGTGATGTTCTGCAGGATGGACTGAGGAGTGATGTTGTGCAGGATGGGCTGAGGAGTGATGTTCTGCAGGATGGGCTGAGGAGTGATGTACTGCAGGATGGGCTGAGGAGTGATGTTCTGCAGGATGGGCTGAGGAGTGATGTTCTGCAGGATGGGCTGAGTTGTGATGTTCTGCAGGATGGGCTGAGGAGTGATGTTCTGCAGGATGGGCTGAGGAGTGATGTTCTGCAATTAGTGTTTGTATATAACGGGATAAGAGAGTTGATTTTTTGTGCAAAACATGAGAACAGAACAAAATCATCAGATGGGTTGTTGCTGTGAGCCCCTGCCCCCTGCGTCCAGTCCTCTGTGTTCTGCCCCCTGTGTCCTGCGATCCACATAATAAAGGTTATTGGGGCTTTTATATATTTATTGTACATAGTTTTTTGTCTCAGGCTGTATGACACCAAACACGGCCGCCATCACATCTCCAGGGGTCTCTCCCGGGTTTCTAAATATTCATAGTTTTTATTCATGTCATCATCTGTCACTCAGTTTCCCCAGAATCCTCGGTGGCCGATCTGCGGCTCCAGAGCTGTGAATTGGGGGCGGCATCGATCACACATTTGCCTTTTATAGAACTAAGTCCTCTGCTTTGTAACTAGACGTGAAAATTGAGAAATCTGTGCGCCGCTGTTTTCAGATGATGATGATGACGGCCGGGATCAGAATGGAGCGTTCATGTCTGTTCTCACTGTGGTGACATCATAGGTTTATGACATCATGGAATATGCAAATTATAGATGACCACCCCGATGACTACATAAAGGGGTGACACTCACTTGCCTAGGTCATCACTTTGTGATGTCACAGTGATCAAAGGATCTAAAAATCCGCTCCTGAGTGCCTAACAGCCATTATACTTCATAAAGCAACAGGACGATGGACCGAGCTACGCAAGCAAGAAAGAAGAAAGAGGAGCCCTTGGAACAGAAACCGTCGAGTCCCTGGATTATACACCGTGGAGTCCCTGGATTATACACCGTGGAGCCCCTGGATTATACACCGTGGAGCCCTGCGCCTTTACTGCCTTTTTGGATAGTAACCAGGATAGGAACGCCCCACAACGCAGGACCGGGAGCATCGTGAGAACCTGGTGACCGTATCACTGCTCGTTATCCGCTAATGTCATGTAAACCTTTGCTGGGCAATTTATCAAGGCTGGGGCTTTTCTGCGCCGACCTTCATGACGCGCCCCCTGGAGTAAGATCTGTCAGGGGTATTTTACACCACTTTTGCCCCCTTTATTATACTGAGCTCTGCTCACTTTTTATTTAAAAAGATGAAAGAGCCGATGTAAAAAGGTGAAAAGTGATCACATGTAAGGTGTGCGGGACGTTTTCAGGATTTCAGACAGTTTTACAACCCTTTTCTGGTGCTGGTCCCCCTGACCTAAAATCGGCAGCCTCATAAAGTGTATCGTATATGGAGATGTTGAGTTCTGGTCAGGGTTGAGTCCAAGAGACCACGAAAGAAGAAACTAATTATAATTACGGTTATAAGTTGTTAATTTGTACAGATTTGTGTTAGTATTGATAGTTGGCGTTTATTTCATTTAGGGTTGTTTTGGCCTCACTAGCCTCAAGCTCGCTCCTCCGGCCAGCAGCTACTCTGTAGATGCAACCCTGGGCCTGTGGTAAGGCTTTTTCCCTGTTAAGGGGTGTAATGGTGACGGTCAAGGTTCCTATTGAACCTACAGAATGGAGTGGCTTGTGTGGAGTCTGTCTGAGGAAGCTTTATGAGCTGATGGCCTTAGACAGATTTTAACATTTTGGAAAACAGCATTAGTAGCTTATTTCCATTAGGGTTAATTCAACCGCTCTGGTATTAAGCTCCTAATTCCTTTTGTGTAAAGGACATTTTTACAGTGTGAGCAATGAGATGATGGATCTCTCCGCCGCATTATCTTACGGTCATGGAGGCCTGTGCACCTTTCTTGACTATTTGCAGGATATTGGCACTAGATTATGGGACGTTGATCCAGGGAACTAGTCTGATTGCCGTATGTGGAGTCGGGAAGGAATTTTTCCCCTAATATGGGGCAATTGTCATTTGCCTTATGGGGTTTTCGCCTTCCTCTGGATCAACACATTAGCTTTTAGGTTGAACTTGTGTCTTTAAACCTTAAGGCTATGAAACTGTCCCTCTATTGAGGTTCAAAGGTTTATGCCAGGGTTCCTTTGCAGGGTTTTGCTCGACGTCTGTGCTGGAAGCCTTTTTGAGCCAAGTGTAATTCTTTATTTAGGAAAGTAGCATTAGTTAGAATTTATTTTAATGAGAATTGGCTGACCCACTTTAGCCTTAAGCTCGCTCCTCCGGCCAGCAGCTACTCTGTGGATGCAATTCTGGCTCTGTGATAAATCTTTATCACTGTATAGGGGTGCAAGATTGAAATCTAGGGTTCCTTTGGAACCTGAAGGATATAGAGTCTAGTGCCAAGTCTGTCTGAGGAAGCCTTTTTCAGCCAACGGCCTCAGACAGGTGCTATCAAGAGAGTAGCATTACATAGTTTTTTCATTTAGGGTTGATTCAACCACTCTAGCCTCATGCTCGCTCCTCCAGCCAGCAGCTACTCTGTAGATGCAACCCTGGACCTATGGTAAGTCTTTATCCCTATTCAGGGGTGTAATGTGAAGTAGGATGGAGTGGCTTTGGTCATGTCTGTCTGAGGAAGCCTTATGAGCTGATGGCCTTAGACAGACCCCAATATTTAGGAAAAAAGCTTTAGTAGCTTATTTCCATTAGGGTTAATTCAACCGCTCTGGTATTAGGCTCCTAATTCCCTTTGTGTAAAGGACATTTTTACAGTGTGAGCAATGAGATGATGGATCTCTCCGCCACATTATCTTATGGTCATGGAGGCCTGTGCGCCTTTCATGACTATTTGCAGGTTATTGGTACTAGATTATGGGACGTTGATCCAGGGAACTAGTCTTATTGCCGTATGTGGAGTCGGGAAGGAATTTTTCCCCTAATATGGGGCAATTGTCTTTTGCCTCATGGGGTTTTCACCTTCATGGGGTTTTCACCTTCCTCTGGATCAACACATTAGCTTTTAGGCTGAACTTGTGTCTTTCAACCTTAAGGCTATTAACCTGTTCCTGGGTCCGACGGCCTCAGACAGATCCCAACATTCAGGGGAAAAAAAGGTTTAGTTAAAGAGGGAGAAATTAAAAGTAAAGCTACAGAAACAAACTAAAATCCCAAAAATGTATAAGTTCCAAATAATATAATATAGAGCAAAAGTATTATCCTGTCAGGTCCCATGTCAGGGTATTAGTCTGTGATCTGGGCAGATTAATGCTGTTGCTCTTGTATATTAAATTGGAAATTTTGGTGAATTTTAGTTTCTTTTCCTGTAGCTTTGCTGTTAATTTTAGGGTAGGGACTCGCAAGACATGAGGACCCTTGACGTGGGTTGCGAGCTTTGTGTATTTTGGCCAAAATATCAACCAATGCCACAGAAATTATATATTCTTTTTCATGTTATATTCATTTGTATACAGGCGCTGGGCTCTTCATGTGTGTGACCAGCGCCCTATACAAGCCTTATCTAATACTGAGCAGTCACCCCCTCCATGAATCGGGAGGTTGTGAGTGGTGGTCGTCTCATCAGTATTTTGCTTCCATCTTTAGTGCAGCATTTTCTGTGACCCGGGCAGGCAAATTCTGCTGCTCCTTTTTTTTTTGTTATATTGCACTTATGACATTTTGGGGAATTTTAATTCCTTATTTGGTGGCTTTTGCTTTTAATTTTAGCAAAGTGACTTACAAAGCAATGAGGACCCTTGACGTGGGTTGCAAGGTTGTGTTTTTTAGCCAAAATATCGACCAATACCTCATATATGTATCATATCTATTTTTTTGCATGCTTTATATATTTTTATGGAGCCAATCCCGTGTATATTGGCCTAGTATATGTGGCGCCCCTGAGGCTTCCGTCGCCACAGGTCATTGCACCCCATCCAGCGGTGTGATGCCCCATTCTGGGAGAGGAAGAGAGTGAACTCCGGTCCCCTGGTAAATCCACACTACACCCATTGCTAGGAACACACTGGGACCAGGGAAAGTGGCAGACAACCCTCCCATGCTGCATGCTGGGAGGGGTCATAAGACCCATCCCTGCTCCTATAGGGTAGAACAGGGCAATTGGGGAGGTGGGAGGAGCCACAAGAGTGCAGACACAGAAAGGAAGGTCAAGTTTAGTTAGTCTACCTCAGGGAGTGAGAGAGTGAGGAGCCAGCATGTAGTTGGAGAAGAAGAACGAGAGAAAGGAGGGAGGAGGAGGCCTGCTGGAGGCGGGCAAGGAGGAGAAAAGAAAGAAAGAAAGAAAGAAAGAAAGGAAGCTCCAAGTCAGACAGGAGCAGAGAAACAGAAGGAGGCGCTTCCTGGTGACGATCCTGGGACCCAGAGGTCCAGGTGACACCACGTAGAAGACAGAAGGAGTCGCAGGGCCATGGGTAGTCTGTATAGCTGTCGGGGCAGTTTAGAGCTACGGTGGCCTGTTCCACAAGAACATCGGTGGAGGGATCAAGCTGCGACAGGGGACAGTCCCTAGAGACTGGAGGAGTGCAAAGATCATCTCCAAACAGTAAAAACCGAGGCCCAGGGAATGTTGTAGACTCCCTGGGCCAGAACCCATAGCAGAACTTCCAGAAAAGGGGTAATCAGCCGACATGTGACCCCCCAGCCTGGAGGCTGTAGTGGAGGCCAAGCCAGGTTTATCCTATCAAAGGCAAGGCTAAGGAAGACAGCAGAAGAAAGAGACACTAAGAAAAGGGTACCGGCTTTCACTCTCAGAATCACCCAGAAACAGCGGAGGTCCCTGACAGTGGTCCCAGCAGTCCAAGGGTCCCTGCAGCGCTGTGACAAGAATTGTGAGTAAAGAACTTGAACTGCACCCTTGAAGTGGTCTCTGTTATTTCAGCTGCATAGACATTCACAAGCACCAACTGTGCCACGGGCATTGCTCCACCTGTGGGGAGCAGTACCACCATTGCTGCCATAACATCATCCCGGAGGCCTCACACAGCAGCGGCGGCTTAATAGCCGCATACCACAGGTGGCGTCACGAACACAACTTTATTCACCAAGCCACATATTCTACTGACACCCACCAGGGCCACGGAGCCGGGCCCAGCCACCACTGACTACCACCGGACTAGTCCGGCCCGGCACTGGGTGTCCCATAGCCCTGGGGTGGGCGAGTCAACTTTTGGCGTCACGAACAGGATTTCGTGCCCGGTCACACCGGGTACTGTGCGCCTGAAGAATCGTGAAATAGCCTGTGTTTACTGTGAGAAACTGCCGCCATTGAAGCCACTGAGCGCGGGAAGAAGGGGGGCGTAAAAGAAGAAAGGGCGCGAAGAGAAGCCCCGCCCCCTTGTCCAAGAAAAGAGCGCGAAGCGGTGCCCGCCATGGAAGGCGGAAGAAGAAGATTTGGCGACTAGAAAAGCTGGCCGGCTGGCAGAAAGAGTCTAAATGCCAGACCAGCAGAGAGAGAAAATGGCTCCTGCAAGCGGAGGCCAGGAGGAGCTTACCTGGATCAGGCCTGTGACCGCCGCTGAGCTGGAGGCTGAGGTCGGAAGGATGGCTGACGGGATGAAGAAGCAGAGCAGACGGGAGACAGCCGTGTGGGGGAAGGAGATGGTGCTGGCCATGAGGAGTCTGCAGAAGTCTGTGCAGCGAGGCCTGCGTGGGGGTGATGCCCACGTCCATCCAGAGTCCACACCAGCGATGCCGATCCTGCTGCAGAGCATCTCCGGCCTAGATCTGGGTGAGTCCCATGCTGCCCCTGCCGGCGCGAGTGCCCCAACCCCCGCTGCCATTCACGCGGTCCCTGGAGAGACGCCCGGCACGGCGACGCCGATCCGGGCCGCAGCCACGCCAGGTGCGGCCCGCCAAGATTTCGCCGCCGGAGCGGTGCCCATCCTCACCGCAGCAGTGACGCCAAGCCCGGCCCGTCCAGCTCAGGCCCCAGCAGCGATACCCCGCTCAGACAAGCAAGATTCCGCCGCAGCGGCGACGTTAATCCACGCCGCAGATGCGGCCCACCAAGCCCAGGCCGCAGCCACGCCAGGTGCGGCCCGTCAAGAATCGGTCACAGCAGCGACTCCAATACAGGCCGCCGCCATGCCAGGCGCGGCCCGCCAAGACCAGCAGACGCAGACTGTGCTGACCGCTGTCTACCTGCTGCCAGGTGGGGAGCTGGAGAAGAATCCCTACATGTAAAGAAGTAAGAAAAGAAGCTGAACTGTATATAGCCCCTGTCTGCCGCTCATTCTTTTTGAAGATGTCCCTTGTGTTCTGCCCTAATGTTCTTTTCGAAGATGACACCCTTTCCTGCTGTACTGCCCCTCATGCTTTTCGAAGATGTCAACCCCATGTTTATGTGTACCGGGCCATGGAACTGGAATGTGGTCCCCGGTGAATGTGATGTCTTATGTGTCCTGTGTAACCAGGCCACTGGACTTAGTGGCTGGTTGTATTTGCCCCATTGTTGTTGTTTGAAAAGAAACGAACTGCCAGGCTACTGGACTTGTTGTAGCCAAGAAATGTATATAGTTGCACCCGTTGTGCCCCCTACCAGAATTATGGGGGATGTGCCCAAACCGTGCAATGAACTGGAAGTGCACACATAGTTTCTTTATAAGAAGTTTGCAACGTTTAAGTACCTATGCCTCCCATAAAGGGAAGAAATGTTTTATTGTTTTATGTTGTTCATAACAAAAATGTTTTGCAGTTCTTCCACATGTTTTTGTTGTTTTTCAGCCCGAGGACGTGCTGGGATTTGCTGTGGGGGAGTGTGGCGCCCCTGAGGCTTCTGTCGCCACAGGTCATTGCACCCCATCCAGCGGTGTGATGCCCCATTCTGGGAGAGGAAGAGAGTGAACTCCGGTCCCCTGGTAAATCCACACTACACCCATTGCTAGGAACACACTGGGACCAGGGAAAGTGGCAGACAACCCTCCCATGCTGCATGCAGGGAGGGGTCATAAGACCCATCCCTGCTCCTATAGGGTAGAACAGGGCAATTGGGGAGGTGGGAGGAGACACAAGAGTGCAGACACAGAGAGGAAGGTCAAGTTTAGTTAGTCTACCTCAGGGAGTGAGAGAGTGAGGAGCCAGCATGTAGTTGGAGAAGAAGAACGAGAGAAAGGAGGGAGGAGGAGGCCTGCTGGAGGCAGGCAAGGAGGAGAAAAGAAAGAAAGAAAGAAAGAAAGAAAGAAAGAAAGAAAGAAAGGAAGCTCCAAGTCAGACAGAAGCAGAGAAACAGAAGGAGACGCTTCCTGGTGAAGATCCTGGGACCCAGAGGTCCAGGTGACACCACGTAGAAGACAGAAGGAGTCGCAGGGCCATGGGTAGTCTGTATAGCTGTCGGGGCAGTTTAGAGCTACGGTGGCCTGTTCCACAAGAACATCGGTGGAGGGATCAAGCTGCGACAGGGGACAGTCCCTAGAGACTGGAGGAGTGCAAAGATCATCTCCAAACAGTAAAAACCGAGGCCCAGAAAATGTTGTAGACTCCCCGGGCCAGAACCCATAGCAGAACTTCCAGAAAAGGGGTAATCAGCCGACATGTGACCCCCCAGCCTGGAGGCTGTAGTGGAGGCCAAGCCAGGTTTATCCTATCAAAGGCAAGGCTAAGGAAGACAGCAGAAGAAAAAGACACTAAGAGAAGGGTACCGGCTTTCACTCTCAGAATCACCCAGAAACAGCGGAGGTCCCTGACAGTGGTCCCAGCAGTCCAAGGGTCCCTGCAGCGCTGTGACAAGAATTGTGAGTAAAGAACTTGAACTGCACCCTTGAAGTGGTCTCTGTTATTTCAGCTGCATAGACATTCACAAGCACCAACTGTGCCACGGGCATTGCTCCACCTGTGGGGAGCAGTACCACCATTGCTGCCATAACATCATCCCGGAGGCCTCACACAGCAGCGGCGGCTTAATAGCCGCATACCACAGGTGGCGTCACGAACACAACTTTATTCACCAAGCCACATATTCTACTGACACCCACCAGGGCCACGGAGCCGGGCCCAGCCACCACTGACTACCACCGGACTAGTCCGGCCCGGCACCGGGTGTCCCATAGCCCTGGGGTGGGTGAGTCAACTTTTGGCGTCACGAACAGGATTTCGTGCCCGGTCACACCGGGTACTGTGCGCCTGAAGAATCGTGAAATAGCCTGTGTTTACTGTGAGAAACTGCCGCCATTGAAGCCACTGAGCGCGGGAAGAAGGGGGGCGTGAAAGAAGAAAGGGCGCGAAGAGAAGCCCTGCCCCCTTGTCCAAGAAAAGAGCGCGAAGCGGTGCCCGCCATGGAAGGCGGAAGAAGAAGATTTGGCGACTAGAAAAGCTGGTCGGCTGGCAGAAAGAGTCTAAATGCCAGACCAGCAGAGAGAGAAAATGGCTCCTGCAAGCAGAGGCCAGGAGGAGCTTACCTGGATCAGGCCTGTGACCGCCGCTGAGGTGGAGGCTGAGGTCGGAAGGATGGCTGACGGGATGAAGAAGCAGAGCAGACGGGAGACAGCCGTGTGGGGGAAGGAGATGGTGCTGGCCATGAGGAGTCTGCAGAAGTCTGTGCAGCGAGGCCTGCGTGGGGGTGATGCCCACGTCCATCCAGAGTCCACACCAGCGATGCCGATCCTGCTGCAGAGCATCTCCGGCCTAGATCTGGGTGAGTCCCATGCTGCCCCTGCCGGCGCGAGTGCCCCAACCCCCGCTGCCATTCCCGCGGTCCCTTGAGAGACGCCCGGCACGGCGACGCCGATCCGGGCCGCAGCCACGCCAGGTGCGGCCCGCCAAGATTTCGCCGCCGGAGCGGTGCCCATCCTCACCGCAGCAGTGACGCCAAGCCCGGCCCGTCCAGCTCAGGCCCCAGCAGCGATACCCCGCTCGGACAAGCAAGATTCCGCCGCAGCGGCGACGTTAATCCACGCCGCAGATGCGGCCCACCAAGCCCAGGCCGCAGCCACGCCAGGTGCGGCCCGTCAAGAATCGGTCACAGCAGCGACTCCAATACAGGCCGCCGCCATGCCAGGCGCGGCCCGCCAAGACCAGCAGACGCAGACTGTGCTGACCGCTGTCTACCTGCTGCCAGGTGGGGAGCTGGAGAAGAATCCCTACATGTAAAGAAGTAAGAAAAGAAGCTGAACTGTATATAGCCCCTGTCTGCCGCTCATTCTTTTTGAAGATGTCCCTTGTGTTCTGCCCTAATGTTCTTTTAGAAGATGGGGGGGCGTGGCCAGCAGGCAGCATGAGCGGTCGCATCTGAGAGCAGCTCCGCAGTCCAACTCTGATATACGTTATTAATCCTGCTGAAATTGGTGCCTAAATACACCTCTGGATTACCTGTGGTGCGGTGAGCATTTGGATCGGTACCATGAGCAGAGGTCGCAGCGCAGCCGCGGCTGAGAAGCTGAAGAAGTTTGCCCGGGACTCCCAGCAAGATGGCGCCGGCAAGCAGGCAGAGCGGGAATCCAGCGAGGCGGAGGAGGAGGAGAGCATGGAGGCCGGATCCAAGGAATCGCAGGAGCTAACCTTACAGCAGGTTACGTCGCAGTTACTTGCAGCGATCCAGGATTCAAAGGTGTCGCTGACGGGTAAAATCGAGGAGGTTAAGATCGATGTGGGTCTCCTCCGGCTGGATTTGCAAAACCTGAGAAAGCGGGTAAAGGAGACCGAGCAGCGGATCTCCACGCTGGAAGACGACGCAAGAGCGACGCCGGGCAGACTGTCCTCTCTGGAAAGCGCGGCAAACAACTGGGCGCAGAGGGCTGATGACCTGGAAAATCGCCTGCATCGCAATAATTTGAGAATTCTGGGGATGCCGGAGAGGGCAGAAGGGAGTGACCCATGTAAGTTCATGGAAAAGTGGCTCTCCGAAACTTTCCCTGATGCGACGCTGTCAGCGGCATTTGCTATAGAAAGAGCTCACCGGGTACCGGCCAGGCCTCCTCCTCCGGGAGCGCAGCCTAGACCTCTCCTGGCCCGACTGTTGAGCAGCAGGGATAGAGATGCGATCCTTGGTGCGGCGCGGCGCAAGGGCCCGATCTTACACAACAACGCCACCATATTGATCTTCCCTGATTTCTCTGCGTCGCTCCAGTAAACGAGGGCTTCCTTCATTCAGGTGAAGAAACGTCTCAGAGAGCATCAAATTGCTTACTCCATGATCTTCCCAGCCCGTCTTAGAGTGGTTCATCAAGAGCGATCCCTGTTCTTTACTTCTCCTGCGGAAGCGGATGACTGGATCAACACATTGAAGAGGAAACGCTGATGCGTCACGGTCTTGGGCGCTGCCTGACGGGTCGCGGTTGTGATAGCGTCGCGGTTCTGATTCACTTATTTCATTCTCTTTGGAGCAAGGTCGGTGATGCGACTCCAATCCTTGGGACGTTGTGTTTGAAATCACTGTTGAGATCGCTTCAGGATCATCCTATGCAGGTACTCGGCGTCCCTCGATTCTGAAGGCGCGAAAGATTCTTGTTTGTTTCATCCCTCCTGGCATGTGAGTGGAGCGGGACCGCAATTGCGTTCGCGTCCTGATCCTGATCTTATGGTCCCTGTCGGTTGAGATGCTAGTGATCTCATCTGGAGGCACTGGTGCGCCTGTGGCCTTCCTGGAGGCATGAGAGTTTCCGGATGTGTCCATTATTGGTTTCCCAATGAACCGGCCTCCGGGTTTGGCCCTCGTCGAAAGCGGGTGGCCTGGGGCCGCGCCTGCGTATGGGACGGCTGCTGCGTTCTCCGGGATCTTTGCTTAGCCCAGCCTGTGCTCCGGATTACTCGTCGCTGATGGGGCCGGACCTAGGTGACACCAGACGGGACATGGGTCAGACCGCTGTTGCGACGCTCTGAACTCCTTCATGCGATCTTGTTTTATCCTATACCTTTTTGGATCCAAATTGGAACTCTACTTTGGGCTCGCAGTATTTGGCGACGCACTTCAGTTCATAATGTTGTATTTTGCTCTATTAGTGCTATATTAAGTTCTGAGGTTACCATATGTCATAATATCCTACAGTCTAAGATTTCCTGCCAATCCTTCTTCTATCTTCTTCACACTCCCACCTCTTCTCCCCCTCTAACCCCCTATCAGCTTATTCCTCATCCCTCTTCACCTCGCCCCCTTACTTCCTCATTGTTCTTTTCTCCTCTCCCTTCAGTCCCCCACTTTCTCTCCCTCTCATATCTCTATACTCCTTCTCTTGTCCCCGCTTTATCTCCTATCCTAATCTCTCCCCTTTCTCTTTCTCTCTTCTACCCTATTTCTCTTTCCCCCTTCTTACCATCTCTTCCCCCCCCCTTCCCTTTTTTTTTTTTCTTCTCTCTCCTTCTCTCTCCCTCCTCTTCTTCTCTCTCTCTATTCTCTTCTCCCTCTCTCTCTCTCTCATTTCCTTCCCATCTACTCTTGGTCCCCTCACTTATGCACGATTAAAGGCTAAGCTGCAGGGTAATTCATTTATTGGACTGCAGGAGAAGCTCAAGTCCTTGTTTGAGGACACCCCCATACCAAGTACACCATCTAGCCACGTTGGTTCACCCTAGTCGTTGCTAGGGAAAATCTTTCCTGGTTGTACTACTGGACTAGTTCTTGTCGATTGTGTGTGCGCAACCGACAATTTGTATTTAAGGGTACGTTTACCCAAGTTCTACTGTAGGTTAAGTTTTTGATATTCTTCTAGCAATTCAGCAAGTGGCATCTCTCAATGGCTTTAAGCGTGATGACATGGAATGTTAGGGGACTGGGCACATCCAGGAAACGGGCGGCAGTATTTGCTCATATCAAAAGATCCAAAGCTCAGATTGTATGTTTACAAGAGACCCATTTATTGTTGGAGACCACTAGAGTGCTTCAAAAGCCTTGGGTTCAATGGTCAGCTCACTCTGTTCATTCATCATATTCTAGGGGAGTATCGGTACTAGTCCACAAAGCTCTGCGGTGGGACCCGGGTAAAATTTTAAAGGACACTGATGGGAGGTATGTGTTTATCCAGGCTCACATCGATGGGGTCATGATAGTGGTCTTGGCCATATACATTCCCCCTGCAACGGGAATCTCGATTCTATATGAGGCGGCTAAGTTCGCCTCACAATTCCCACAAGCCTTAGTGCTCTGCATGGGGGACTTCAATTTGATTAATAACACGGGACTGGATAGATTCAGCACCCGACAGGTCCCGATCTCCCCCACGATACAAACTAGATTGAGTATATTCTTACAGGAGGTGGGATGGTACGATATGTGGCGGTTTTTTAACCCAGCACTGAGAGAATATACATGTTATACTCCGGGGAAAAACTCATTATCTCGAATTGATTATATCTGTGGAAATGAAAGAGTCTGTGCCCATATACAATCGGTATGTCATTTGCCCAGATCAGTATCAGATCACTCTCCGGTATTTGTAGGCATTAAATGGGAAGGATGTAAATCTCATAAATTGTCAAGGAAAATTAACCCTTGGTGGCTGTCACTCTTTGGTGCCAATAACAGGATTCCTGATCAGCTCAGGGCATACACGGAAATGAACTCCGTGGAAGAGAATCACTCGGCTTATTGGGATGCGCTTAAGGCGTATCTGAGGGGATGCTGTCACTCCTCTATTTCCTATCTCAAGAAACAGGCGGCCAGAGAGGAGGAGGAATTGGCCACCCAAAATAGAGTGCTTGAACATAGATTCACCTCGGACCCCTCTGAGGAAAATAGATCTCATTGGCTTCAGGCTGGGAGGAAATATCTCTTGTATTTGCAAGGCAAGGCTAAGAGACATGTATTCTTCACGAGCCAGAGGTATTTTGAGCAAGGGAACCAATCCAGTAGCTTACTGGCGTTCCTGGTGCGTCAATCCAATAGCTCACCTGCTGTCCTTAAGATTAGAGACCCTCGTGGAGGAACAGTTACTTCCGTCAATGGTATATTGGAGGTATTTTTGGACTTCTATAGGAACCTGTATGAGTCCAGGCTGACCGTGTCAAGGGAGGAGATTGCTGAGTACTTACGAGATCTGGAGTTTCCCAGGTTGACTTTGGCTCAGAGATCGGCCTTGGATGAGCCCATTAGTATGGAAGAGATGGTGGAGGCGATGAAGACCCTCAATAAGGGTAAGGCGTCTGGGCCAGACGGAGTCTCGATTGAGATCTTTGACAAATATCAGGGGGAGCTGGCCCCAGCCCTCCTGGAAACGGTTGAAGCCTCGTTCAGCAAGGGACGGTTGCCTGATTCCTTCTATGAGGCAACCATTGTCCTGCTATTGAAACCAGATAAGGACCCATTGGATTGTGGCTCGTACAGACCGATCTCTTTGTTGAACTCTGATTACAAAATTCTTACCAAAATTCTAGCAAATAGACACAAAAAAGTGGTCTCCTCTATAGTACATGAGGATCAGTCAGGATTCATCCCGGGTAGGAGTACCTCGGATAATCTGAGGAGGGCGCAGGTGGTCTTACAGATGGGCACCAAGTTAGAGGAGGATTGGGCTCTGGTCTCCCTGGATGCAGCCAAAGCCTTCGACTCTATAGAATGGCCATACCTGCTGGAGGTGCTGCGGGCATTTGGTTTCGGCAACGAATTTATCAGATGGATTGAGATCATATATAAAGCTCCATCTGCTAATATTCAGGTGGGCGGTGGTGTGTCGGAAACTTTCCCTTTGGGGAGGGGAACCAGACAGGGATGTCCCCTATCCCCTCTCCTGTTCGCTCTTGCCATGGAACCGCTGGCGGTGCGCATTCGGGCGGACCCAGTCTACCGGGGGGTGAGACATAGTAAGGGAGATGAACGTTTATCTTTGTACGCAGACGATTTGTTACTGTTTGCATCTGATCCGGATTCCTCCATTCCCAGACCCGTGCAATTGATTGATCGATTTGGGGAGTTCTCAGGTCTGTCAATAAACTGGTCAAAATCGTACCTCCTCTTTCTGTCTCGGAACAGAGAGGATCTGGTGTACGACCACATATGCAGGGTTCCGGTGGTGGATCATTTCAAATATCTCGGAATTATACTGGCGGGAAGCCCTGCGGAGATGATAGCGAGAAATATAGCCCCCTTACTAGCGTACTTCGGGGAGAAATTTAATAAATGGAGCCAACTCCCACTGTCAGTGGCGGGAAGGATTAACCTCCTTAAAATGATAGTGCAACCAAAGTGTCTCTATATTACCCAGCATATATTCGTGCAGATTCCTCGCTCTTTCTTCCGGTCCCTGGAATCTCTAATGATCACCTTTGTCTGGGGCTCGTCCAGATCAAGGGTCCAATTGGCCAAATTACAAAGACCCAAGGATATGGGGGGTATGGCCCTTCCTGATCTTTATATTTACTATCTGGCCGGACAATTGAAATATTTGGGTCCATGGACACTTCCCCGAGTTGGGGGTTCTCCGGAGGGGCTCCTGGCAGAGTTCACAGGTGTGGATCTCCTGTGGCCGTTACTGACGGATCACAGGAGGGCCCCTGAGGGTCGTGTCCTCCCGATACACAAATTGGGGGCCAGGATCTGGAAAGAGGCTAAAGCCGTATTTGGATTTTATGATGTACCAACTGAGACGCCCTTATGGGATAACTTGGACCTTCCACATTTTTGTGGGTTGCCGGGGTTTGGTGAATGGAGGAATCGCAGAATAGTCTCCCTGGGATCACTGGTCCGGGATGGTGAACTCCGCCCCTTTGCACAACTGCGGACAGAATTCGACTTGCCGGAATCTCATGGGTTTCAGTATCTCCAGATTAGGCACGCCTTTCGAGCTCAGTTCTCTGGTCGTGGGGTTAGATTCTCTTCCTTCCCAGTCATTGGAATTATTAGATCACAGGGCCCTGGTGGTCTTATTTCTAAACTATACTCCTCCCTCATTCGGGCCAAGGCCATGAATAATCCTCTTTCTGTCCGTGAGAGGTGGAGTGCCAGGATCCCTGAAATTGATGATGTAGTGTGGGACGACATTGTCGAATCCCACACATTGGTCTCTCCTGCTGTTAACAATAGACTGATCCAATTATATATAATACACCAAAGTTATATTACTCCCCAGAGACTGAACAAAATGAAAAAGCTGAATAATTCGGTAGGGATGGGCTGTCCGAGATGCGGGAGAGACGGTGCTGATTTCTGGCACATGATATGGGATTGCCGAGTCATTCTCTCCTATTGGAGTGAGATTGTAATGACTCTTTCCGCCATATTTCAAAAAGCGGTTGCTATGTGCCCAGTCCTGTGTCTATTTGGGGTGGTAGATGTACACTCCTGGTCCCAAGATGAGAATCTATTAATAAAGAAGGTCCTTTTTCTGGCCCGGAAAGGCATTATACTAAATTGGATGAGCACTCATTCCCCAACTAGAGCCTCTTGGATTGCATTGGTAAATGCAATAATCCCGTCATAACAATTTGTTTATAAGACAAGAGGCTCTTCAACTAAATTTGACAAAATCTGGGGTAGATGGATGAGGTCGCCCTTGACTGGCGGATCTCCTGGTTCTCTTGCTGATAACCTACAATCGGTATTATCGCAATAATAGCCGGTAGTGCCCCGGTAGGCAGAAAAGAGACACATGTGATTCGTGATACACTATATTAGGGATACCACGAGTTCCCCGAAACTTGGGTTGCACTCTCCTTGACAATATGGGTTCTTTTGCCTTAAGTTGGATGTGTCTCGCGAGCTAACACCTTTGCTATGTTTGATGCTCTTTGGATATGCTGAAAATAATGGACGCTGATTTGATTGTTGTTATTTTATTATCCTGATGACCAACCAGTTCACATGTACTCTGTCTCACTGAACAATTTGCTGATTTATTCTTTTATGTAATGTTTTACTTAACTTTCAATAAAACGAGTTTAAAAAAAAAAAAAAAAAAAAAAAAATGATGACACCCTTTCCTGCTGTACTGCCCCTCATGCTTTTCGAAGATGTCAACCCCATGTTCATGTGTACCGGGCCACGGAACTGGAATGTGCTCCCCGGTGAATGTGATGTCTTATGTGTCCTGTGTAACCAGGCCACTGGACTTAGTGGCTGGTTGTATTTGCCCCATTGTTGTTGTTTTAAAAGAAACGAACTGCCAGGCTACTGGACTTGTTGTAGCCAAGAAATGTATATAGTTGCACCCGTTGTGCCCCCTACCAGAATTATGGGGGATGTGCCCAAACCGTGCAATGAACTGGAAGTGCACACATAGTTTCTTTATAAGAAGTTTGCAACGTTTAAGTACCTATGCCTCCCATAAAGGGAAGAAATGTTTTATTGTTTTATGTTGTTCATAACAAAAATGTTTTACAGTTCTTCCACATGTTTTTGTTGTTTTTCAGCCCGAGGACGTGTTATGATTTGCTGAGGGGGAGTGTGGCGCCCCTGAGGCTTCTGTCGCCACAGGTCATTGCACCCCATCCAGCGGTGTGATGCCCCATTCTGGGAGAGGAAGAGAGTGAACTCCGGTCCCCTGGTAAATCCACACTACACCCATTGCTAGGAACACACTGGGACCAGGGAAAGTGGCAGACAACCCTCCCATGCTGCATGCTGGGAGGGGTTATAAGACCCATCCCTGCTCCTATAGGGTAGAACAGGGCAATTGGGGAGGTGGGAGGAGCCACAAGAGTGCAGACACAGAGAGGAAGGTCAAGTTTAGTTAGTCTACCTCAGGGAGTGAGAGAGTGAGGAGCCAGCATGTAGTTGGAGAAGAAGAACGAGAGAAAGGAGGGAGGAGGAGGCCTGCTGGAGGCAGGCAAGGAGGAGAAAAGAAAGAAAGAAAGAAAGACAGAAAGAAAGAAAGAAAGAAAGAAAGGAAGCTCCAAGTCAGACAGGAGCAGAGAAACAGAAGGAGACGCTTCCTGGTGAAGATCCTGGGACCCAGAGGTCCAGGTGACACCACGTAGAAGACAGAAGGAGTCGCAGGGCCACGGGTAGTCTGTATAGCTGTCGGGGAAGTTTAGAGCTACGGTGGCCTGTTCCACAAGAACATCGGTGGAGGGATCAAGCTGCGACAGGGGACGGTCCCTAGAGACTGGAGGAGTGCAAAGATCATCTCCAAACAGTAAAAACCGAGGCCCAGGGAATGTTGTAGACTCCCCGGGCCAGAACCCATAGCAGAACTTCCAGAAAAGGGGTAATCAGCCGACAGGTGACCCCCCAGCCTGGAGGCTGTAGTGGAGGCCAAGCCAGGTTTATCCTATCAAAGGCAAGGCTAAGGAAGACAGCAGAAGAAAGAGACACTAAGAGAAGGGTACCGGCTTTCACTCTCAGAATCACGCAGAAACGGCGGAGGTCCCTGACAGTGGTCCCAGCAGTCCAAGGGTCCCTGCAGCGCTGTGACAAGAATTGTCAGTAAAGAAATTGAACTGCACCCTTGAAGTGGTCTCTGTTATTTTAGCTGCATAGACATGCACAAGCACCAACTGTGCCCCGGGCATTGCTCCACCTGTGGGGAGCAGTACCACCATTGCTGCCATAACATCATCCCGGAGGCCTCACACAGCAGCGGCGGCTTAATAGCCGCATACCACAGGTGGCGTCACGAACACAACTTTATTCACCAAGCCACATATTCTACTGACACCCACCAGGGCCACGGAGCCGGGCCCAGCCACCACTGACTACCACCGGACTAGTCCGGCGCGGCACCGGGTGTCCCATAGCCCTGGGGTGGGCGAGTCATATACTAGAATGTAATATAATACTAGGATGTAATATATAATACCGTTGTTCTGTTCATGCTCCGAGATCTTATGAACTCTTTGCTCAGTGAGTGGAAGATTAATTGTTCTTCATGTCACAGCCCTGCTCCACGGCCGAATGAGATAAATGTGTTTATGACGCGGCTCTTCTGGCGGGGAAGATATTTCTTGACTCGTGTTTCTGTTTTTCACTTTATTTATATATTGTTTTCAATAATATACATCACACAACTATATTCTGTTTTTCTGACACATTATTGAATTACACTCACATTTTATTTTTAGACGCAGATTTTGTTTTTACAATTTTGTACACTTACACCACACCCTTTGCACATATATATATATATCCCCAATTTGGGATGTATTCCACCTGTCTAGATTTTGGCGGTTGGTGACTGTTCACATTCAGTCATCAGGCCCTGTCCACAGGCTATTTACTTCATGCAGCATTTGCTTGGACCTGTCCCGCCCACGGCCATGACTCAGTCATGGGTACGGGATTGAAATAGACCAGGTGAGTGCTGCTAAGAGCAGTTCTACTATTCACATGTGAGGCCGTATGGCACATTTTATAAAAATATTTTAGTGTAGGACTGCCCCAAATGAGATTTGCCGTGACGTGGCGGGGTAGCTCAAGAAATTGCAATTTTTTGCCAAAAATCTCAAAAATTTTTATAATAAGTACAGTTTGGAATTTTTAGTGCTGAAGTGCACATTTAGTGCTGGCTTTTTGTTTTTTCTTCAGATGTATAATGTCACCTGGCATCAAGCCCTGGGGTTCGTGGTGTCACGGCGTCTATCAGATACCTGATATCACCAACCCAGTCAGTAAGAAAAAAAAAATAGACAACAAAAAAGTTTTATTTGAAAATACACTCCCCAAAACATTCCCTCTTTCACCAATTTATTGAAAAGAACAATCAATTCCAGGTCCGGCGTAATCCAATAAGGGCGTCCCACGGCGATCCATACCATAGTCACTGTCCCAGTCAATGAAGAACAGAATGTTCCCCATTGGCTGGGAGAGTAATGCCGTGACCTGAGCGAACATCAATAGGTCAGCCCAGGTCACTGCAGGAGATGCCGAGCGCTGCTGTCAGGAGGTTAGATGAGATATTACCTGCTGTGAAGATCTCCTGCTCTCCTGATGTCAGCGCTGTCACTGACTTCTATGCCCTCCGCGTTCTCAGCAGTATCGCGAGAGCCCGTGACGTCACCGCTAGTGACAGTCTCAGGCCGCCCGCGAGACGAGCATAGACGGCAGTGACCGCGCTGACGTCAGGAGGCAGGAGATCGTCACAGCAGGTAATGATCTCATCTAACCTCCTGACAGCAGCACTCGTCATCCCCGCGGCTGCACGCACTGCAGCGTGAGAAGCTGCTGACACTGCGGGCAGACACTGACACTGCAGGGCAGGCAGCCGCGGGGTTGGAGGGGGACACATACTGCACGGGCACCTGGAGGTCACACGGAAGTGCTTCTGTGCGGCGTCCAGGGAGTGTGATGTGTGTGTTTACTCTGCTCCGCTTCCTCTTCCTGTCATGACATCACTTCCCTGCAAACCGCAGGCAGCGATGAGCATTACCGCAGGTAAATCGTGGCTATACCGAGGGTATACCGCACATCATTTGCTACCCGAGGTATTTCGCGATTACATTACAGTGAATGGAGTGAAATACCGGAGGTCCCTGCGGAAAAGAAACGACATGCACATTTTATCAAGAAATGTTCTCAAGAAATTCTGCAGAAAGAATTTTCTTTAGAAAAAAACGCAGCGTGAGCACAGCTATTTTTTTTTACCATAGGTTTTGCTGGGAAATGTCTGCAGAAAGATTTCAAACATTTCTCAAGTAATTTCCGCAGCAAAAGGTCCATAGCAATAGAAGCTTAGAAAAAGCTAAATCCTTCAGATATTATCCAAGTAAATACTAGTAAAAAGATCGAGTAAATAGAGAGACCTCAGGGAGACCTGTTTGGTTACCCATGGGGTGTTTGCAAAACCACTAATAAATGATTGGGGGGAAAAAGTGGAGAAACAAGTGCGGTATCCTGCAAAACAATGACAAATATTTATTTGGGTACAAAAACCACATGAGATACAAATATTGTATATAAAAAAGAGGAAAAGATGAGAGATGCAATAGACTTCTGGCAGGAAAAACCCCACTACAGACCTGTGTAATTACATATGGGTAAGTACCACCCTGCTGCCAAAGTCATAACAATTGTAGTCACAACCTTGTAGCCATTCCAGCAAATAACAAGTAATAACATATAAAGTGCTACCATGCTGGAGGAATCTTTTTTTGCAAAAAAAGGGATAACATACCAGAATACAATGTAAATCAATGCAGGGATAAAGTGCCAGCAGTGCAAGGGTGTGGAGCCCCCCCCAGGAGAGGTAACCGCATTTTGTCACAGAGCAGGCTTCATCAGACCAGAAGTGAGGGGAGTCTTATTCCCATCTTCATAGATAGAAGCTTGTAAAAACAAACACTTTTGAAATTTATTGCTTGTTAATATTTGCAGCCGTTCTTAAGATATTAACACTTTTCTGTTGTTTACAGCTTGTTGCCTAGGAGACCGGCCACCGCTGCTTTCTCACTTTTAAGCATTGCTCCTAAGTAGAGTTGAGCGCGGTTCGCGGTTCGAGGTTCTCCAGTTCTAAGCTCGAGTGATTTTGGGGGCTGTTCGAGATCGAACTAGAACTCGAGCTTTTTGCAAAAGCTCGATAGTTCTAGATACGTTCGAGAACGGTTCTAGCAGCAAAAAGCAGGGCTTTTTACAGCTACAGTGTGCAGGAGCCATCGCTGGCAGCCTGCCAGAAGCTGGTAACCAAGATAAACATCGGGTATCCAAGCAAAGCGCTTTGGTTAGTAACCCGATGTTTATCCTAGTTACGTGCAGGAAGCCCACACTTCCCCGCTCAGCTCGCTCCGCCCCCTCCTGCCCGCGGCATGTACACATACATACATACATACACACACACACATACACACACACACACACACACACACACACACACACACCCGCTCGGCTTACCTGCGGTGATGAAGTCCCGCCATCCCGACCTCAGCGCTGTCACTGTCCTCCATGGCCGCCGCTTGTCACATCACCTTCTCTCGCTTCCGACCCGAGACTGACTAGCGGTGACATCACGGGCCTCTCGCGATACTTGGTGTGAAGGCGCCGGTCATTGAACTCAGTGACAGGGGCTGTCGGCAGTGCTGGAGATCAGCGCAGGTAATGTACCTCGCTGACAGCAGCACTTGTCATCCCCTACAGTGACCTGGGCTGACCCATTGATGTTAGCTCAGGTTACTGCACTGCTCTCCCAGCCAATGGGGAACATCCTGCTCTTCATTGACTGGGACAGTGTGGATCGTCATGGCAATCCCTTGGATTACACCAGACCTGGATTTGTTTTTCATTCTAATAAATTGGTTAAAGAGGGAATGTTTTGGGGAGTGTTTTTTCAAATAAAAATGTGTTTGTCGTCTATTTTTTTTTTATTACTGACTGGGTTGGTGATGTTGGGTATCTGATAGACGCCTGACCTCACCAACCCCAGGGCTTGATGCCAGGTGACATTACACATCTGGTATTAACCCCATATATTACCCCGTTTGCCACCGCACCAGGGCGCGGGATGAGCTGTGGCGAAGCACCAGGATTGGCGCATCTAATGGATGCGCCACGTCTGGGGCGGCTGCGGCATGCTATTTTTAGGCTGGGGAGAGTCCAATAACCATGGACCTCCCTAGTCTGAGAATATCAGGCCCCAGCTGTCTGCTTTACCTTGGCTGGTGATCCAATTTTGGGGGACCCCTACGTGTTTTTTTTTTTAATTATTTATTTAATTTAAAATAACAGCGTGGGGTGCCCTCAGTTTTGGATTACCAGCCAAGGTGAGGTTGCCAGCTGTGGTCTGCAGGCTGCAGCCGTCTGCTTTACCCTAGCTGGCTACAAAACTAGGGGGAACCCTACGTCATTTTTTTTTTCATTTTTTTCGCTAAATACAAAGCTAAGCACCCCTTAGTGCCACATGAAAGGCACTAAAGGGTGGTCCACTTTTTCTCCATTTTTTCTCCACTTTTTCTACATTTTTTCTCCACTTTTTCTACATTTTTTTCTCCATTTTTTCTCCACTTTTTCTCCAGTTTTTCTCCACTTTTTCTCCATTTTTTTCTCCATTTTTTCTCCACTTTTTCTCCACTTTTTCTCCACTTTTTCTCCACTTTTTCTCCACTTTTTCTCCACTTTTTCTCCACTTATTCTCCATTTTTTTCTCCATTTTTTATCCACTTATTCTCCACTTTTTCTCCACTTATTCTCCACTTTTTCTCCACTTTTTCTCCATTTTTTTCTCCACTTTTTCTCCATTTTTTTCTCCACTTTTTCTCCACTTTTTCTCCACTTTTTCTCCATTTTTTTCTCCACTTTTTCTCCACTTTTTCTCCACTTATTCTCCACTTTTTCTCCACTTTTTCTCCATTTTTTTCTCCACTTTTTCTCCATTTTTTTCTCCACTTTTTCTCCACTTTTTCTCCACTTTTTCTCCATTTTTTTCTCCACTTTTTCTCCACTTTTTCTCCACTTTTTCTCCACTTTTTCTCCACTTTTTCTCCACTTTTTCTCCACTTATTCTCCATTTTTTTCTCCACTTTTTCTCCACTTTTTCTCCACTTTTTCTCCATTTTTTTCTCCATTTTTTCTCCACTTTTTCTCCACTTTTTCTCCATTTTTTTCTCCATTTTTTCTCCACTTATTCTCCATTTTTTCTCCACTTATTCTCCACTTTTTCTCCACTTTTTCTCCATTTTTTTCCCCACTTTTTCTCCACTTATTCACCACTTTTTCTCCACTTTTTCTCCACTTTTTCTCCACTTTTTCTCCGTTCTTTTTCTATGGTCGGTCTACCCATTAGCTCTGCCATGCATAGTGTAGCTCTACACCTACTGCACATGTTACTTTATGATTGACATCTCTTTCGTACCAGAGCTGTCTAAGCCTACTCTGACCCCATATTTGTCATTACTATATTGTCCTTGTACTGTATTATGACATTTGTATCATGTGTTTCATTTCTTGCTGTGTTGCAATTTTTTTGCTGCATCCCAATTGTACCTCTACATTGTTCGAGTTTATGTTATTGTTCTCTCACTCTTATGTGATACTGATTATTGTCATTTTTCATGATTACATGCAGATAAGTCCAATTTGACGAAGGCTCAGGCCGAAACGTCATTTGTAACTTGTTTTGGACAAAAACATATATGCTTATGAAAATTTTTTTTTTCTTAATACGGACCAATAAAGAGTGATTTTGCATTACTATCCGTTGTGACTTACTGACTTAGTCTGGGAGATTTAGAGTGCCGAGGTTACTCACTAATTTTATCTATTATTACCTCTGAGCACCTATATACCAGTGAGCAGAGCTTCCTCTACAGTAGTTCTCCTGATTAGGCATGCCCTTACCTCATGAGCAGGGCATTGCAGCTTTGGTAGCAACCATTACGACATGGACTCTGCTGCTGTGGACCCGAGAAGAGTGAGTGCAGATTCATTGCACCCACACTCCTCACATGAAGGGTCCGCACTCCTAGAAAATGGGGGATACGTTCCCTGAGTGTCTCCCCCCCATATTCTAGACGGTCCAGAGTCGTCGTGGGACCCCTTTATTTTTTTTCTTACAATAAATTGGTGAAAGAGGAAATGTTTTGGGGACTGTTTTTTCAAATAAATTTCTTTTGTCGATTTTTTTTTTTTTGTTAGTACTGACAGTTTATGATGTTGGGTATCTAATAGACGCCATGACATCACAAACTGCTGGGCTTGATCTCAGGTTACTTTACAGCTAGTATCAACCCGATTTATTACCCTGTTTGCCACTGCACCAGGGCACGGGATGAGCTGGGGTGAAGCGCCAGGATTGGCGCATCTAGTGGATGCGCCACGTCTGGGGTGCCTGCGGCCTGCTATTTTTAGGCTGTGAAGGCCCAATAACTATGGACCTTCCCACCCTGAGAATACCAGACCACAGCTGTCCGCTTTACCTTGGCTGGTGATCCAATTTGGGGGGGACCCTACTTTTATTGTGTAATTATTAATATTTATAAAATAATTATAAAAAAGAGCCTGAGGGGACCTCCACATTGGATCCCCAACCACGGTAAAGCTGCCAGCTGTGGTTTTCAGGCTACAGCCGTCTGCTTTACCCTAGCTGGCTATCAAAAATGGGGGGACCCAACGTCATTTTTTTTTTTAACTATTTTTTAAATAGAAAAAATTAATGGGCTTCCCTGTATTTTGATTGCCAACCAAGGTAACGGCAGGCAGATGGCGGTGGCAACCCATAGCTGTCTGCTTTATCTGCGCTGAGAATCAAAAATACCGCGGAGCGCTACGTCATTTTTTTAAAGATTTATTTTTACAGCACTGTGATGTCCAGCAATCAAAATACAGGGAAGCCCATTTTGTTTTTAGTTATTTAAATAAATAATTAAAAAAAATATATATGGGCTCCCGCTGCATTTTTTGTATTGCTAGCTAAGGGTAATCCAAGCAGCTACTGGCTGCTAACCCCCACTGCTTGGTGTTACCTTCACTGGCAATGGAAAATCCAGGGAAGCATTTTTTATTTTTTTTTGCCAAAAAACTACAAAAAAAGGACGTGAGCTTCGCCATATTTTTGTATGCTAGCCAGGTATAGCAGGCAGGTGCTGGAAGAGTTGGATACAGCGCCAGAAGATGGCGCTTCTATGAAAATGCCATTTTCTGAGGCGGCTGCAGACTGCAATTCGCAGCAGTGGGGCCCAGAAAGCTCAGGCCAACCTGTGCTGCGGATTCCAATCCCCAGCTGCCTAGTTGTACCTGGCTGGACACAAAAATGGGGTGAAGCCTACGTCATTTGTTTTCTAATTATTTCATGAAATTCATGAAATAATAAAAAAAGGGCTTCCCTTTATTTTTGGTTCCCAGCCGGGTACAAATAGGCAACTGGGGGTTGGGGTCAGCCGTACCTGCCTGCTGTACCTGGCTAGCATACAAAAATATGGCGAAGCCCACATAATTTTTTCAGGGGGCAAAAAACTTCTGCATACAGTCCTGGATGGAGTATGCTGAGCCTTGTAGTTCTGCAGCTGCTGTCTGTCTGTATGGAGAAGAGCAGACAGCAGCTGCAGAACTACAAGGCTCAGCATACTCCATCCAGGACTGTATGCAGAAGTTTTTTGCCCACCAAAAAAATGACGTGGGCTTCGCCATATTTTTGTATGCTAGTCAGGTACAGCAGGCAGCCACGGGCTGCCTCCAACCCCCAGTTGCCTATTTGTACCCGGCTGGGAACAAAAAATATAGGGAAGCCCGTTTTTTTTTAATTATTTCACTTATTTCATGAAATAATTAAAAAACAAATGACGTGGGCTTCGCCCCATTTTTGTGTCCAGCCGGGTACAACTAGGCAGCTGGGGATTGGAATCCGCAGCACAGGTTAGCCCGAGGTTTCTGGGCGCCTCTGCTGCGGATTTCAGTCTGCAGCCGTCCCAGAAAATGGCGCTCTCATAGAAGCGCCATCATCTGGCGCTGTATCCAACTCTTCCAACAGCCCTGGAGCCGGGTGGCTTGTTGGGTAATCATGAGTTAATACTGGCTTTGTTTTACTAGCTAGTATTAAGCCAGAGATTCTTAATGTCAGGCACGTTTGACCCGGCCATTAAGAATCTCCAATAAAGGGTTAAAAAAAAACACCACACAGAGAAAAAATACTTTAATAGAAATAAATACACAGACACATTAGAGACTCCATCTTTATTACCCCCTGTCAGCCCTCCACGATCCTGCTCTTCTGTCTTCTTTCTTTCTAGTGTAGTAGTAGTGACGATTGTAGTGAGGATGAGGTGCACCAGCCCATCACTTGGGGCTGGGGAACCTCATCCTCACTACAATCCTCACTACAATCGGGAAGCAGCGTGCAGCCTTCACTCCGTGAGTGATCAGTGCTGGCTGTCAGCGGTAACAGCGGTAACGCTGACAGACGCGTTACCATAGCAACGGTGCTCTCGGAGCCGCGGTTAGCGGTGACGTCACCGCTAACTGCGTTGCTATGGCAACGGTGATCTCCGTTAATGACCGGCTGTGTCAGCCGGTCCCTAACGGAACGGGGAGTCGACCGTGTGCTAGAGCATGTCGCCGGTACACGGCGATACACATATGTGCACCGTGTACCGGAGAGATGCACTCGCAGGTCCTACATGACGCGTCATAGTCATGTGACCAGTCTGTAGCCAATGAGATAATAGCCACGTGACTGGTCACATGGCTATTTTGACGTCACGATAGGTCCTGCATCTCTGCTGGCAGTGCTGGTCACCGGGAGGATTCAGCGATCATCGGATGGAATAGCGGCAGGAGACAGAGTGCAGGAGGGATCGCGGGGACCGGTAAGTGTTATGGCAATGTTTATTAACTGTTTGTGTACATTTATAATGCATTTTTATGTGTTTGTGATTGCCTCCCATTATAGCCTATTGGCTCGAGTTCGGTTCGTCGAACGTTCGACAAACCGAACTCGAACGGGACCTCCGTTCGGCGAACCGACCTCGAGCCGAACCGCGACCGGTTCGCTCATCTCTACTCCTAAGGCATGCAGGCTCCAGCAATACTCGCCAGGCTCCAGCAATACTCGCCCAGCTCCAGCAATAGTCGCCAGTCTCAAAAACCTTTCTTACAAGCTCATCAGAAAAGCGATTGTAAGCACTGAGCATGTTTTCTTGTCTGGCAGCGGTGGTCGGTCTCCAAGGTGACCAGCGGTAAACAAAAGAAAAGTGTTAATATCTCAACGGTTGAAAATTTTAACAAGCAGTAAATTGCAAAAGTGCTTGTTTTTACATGCTCTATCCAACAATATCCATTTATGAAGATGGAAAATGTCCCCTTTAAGTAATGCAATCATGGCAGTGAGCACACAGTGCCGCACTGAGCTGTAATCATATGCCGTGAACTAAGGGTTTCATATTGTGATTATCTCATATGAATACTCACTTAAGGTTTGGTCTCACGTACGCACTGTATACTGCATCTGTGATTTATAGAGCCGAAATATCGCTCCCATAGAAACCTATGGACTCCAATGGGGCACAAAAAAAGGTCTCATGGATTTAGATGGAATCAGTCTCATGGTCCTGGACATTACAGAGCGCTGGCTTGTTGCCATTTTTGTAGGTTATATACATAGGAATGCCTAAATATGTATGTGCGCTTCCCCTTTAAGAGGCACTTTGTTGCCGTACAATCAGCCGGAGATCCAGGATATAAATCTGCGGTTTTACCACTCGTCTTCTCGACATTTCCAGGTAATGTGGAATTACTAATGGGTCTGTAATGTTGTGATTCACGGCGTTGTGGTGGTGGAGCGGTGTCATTCCCCAGCACGCCGGCTCTGACACATGGAGCTACCTGAGCAGGTAACGTCATCCGTCATACCGGGAGGTGGAGCTCAGAGCGGACGTCTCTCCATGACTGCTGATGATGAGGGACGTCATCTGTGTGCCGCCCGGTGGATCAGGGCCTGGTATTCACCGCACCTTCAGGCTACAGCCATAGGGCGGCATGAAGATGGCGATGATATTTATTTATTTTACTCACTTATAGAGCGCCATTAATTCCACAGCGATTTACAGACGTGATCGTCACTATCACCATCGGGGCTCACAATCTACATTCCCTATTAGTCTTTGGAGTGTGAGACAAAACTGTAGAACCCGGAGGAAACCCACGCAAACACGGGGAGAACGTACTGACTACTTTCAGATGTCGTCCTTGGTGGAATTTGAACCCGGGACCTCAGTGCTGCAGGGCTGAGGAGTGATGTGCTGCAGAGCTGAGGAGTGATGTACTGCAGGATGGGGATGAGGAGTGATGTTCTGCAGGATGGGGCTGAGGAGTGATGTTCTGCAGGATGGGCTGATGAATGATGTACTGCAGGATGGGCTGAGGAGTGATGTTCTGCAGGATGGGGCTGAGGAGTGATGTTCTGCAGGATGGGGCTGAGGAGTGATGTACTGCAGGATGGGGCTGAGGAGTGATGTTCTGCAGGATGGGCTGATGAATGATGTACTGCAGGATGGGCTGAGGAGTGATGTTCTGCAGAATGGACTGAGGAGTGATGTTCTGCGGGATGGGGCTAAGGAGTGATGTTCTGCAGGATGGGGCTGAGGAGTGATGTTCTGCAGGATGGGGCAGAGCAGTGATGTACTGCAGGATGGGCTGAGGAGTGATGTACTGCAGGATGAGTTGAGGAGTGATGTTCTGCAGGATGGGCTGAGGAGTGATGTACTGTAGGATGGGCTGAGGAGTGGTGTTCTGCAGGATGGGCTGAGGAGTGATGTACTGCAGGATGGACAGAGGAGTGATGTTGTGCAGGATGGGCTGAGGAGTGATGTTGTGCAGGATGGGCTGAGGAGTGATGTTCTGCAGGATGGGCTGAGGAGTGATGTACTGCAGGATGGGCTGAGGAGTGATGTTCTGCAGGATGGGCTGAGGAGTGATGTTCTGCAGGATGAGCTGAGGAGTGATGTTCTGCAGGATGGGCTGAGGAGTGATGTTCTGCAGGATGGGCTGAGGAGTGATGTTCTGCAATTAGTGTTTGTATATAACGGGATAAGAAAGTTGATTTTTTGTGCAAAGCATGAGAACAGAACAAAATCATCAGATGGGTTGTTGCTGTGAGCCCCTGCCCCCTGCGTCCAGTCCTCTGTGTTCTGCCCCCTGTGTCCTGCGATCCCCATAATAAAGGTTATTGGGGCTTTTATATATTTATTGTACATAGTTTTTTGTCTCAGGCTGTATGACACCAAACACGGCCGCCATCACATCTCCAGGAGTCTCTCCCGGGTTTCTAAATATTCATAGTTTTTATTCATGTCATCATCTGTCACTCAGTTTCCCCAGAATCCTCGGTGGCCGATCTGCGGCTCCAGAGCTGTGAATTGGGGGCGGCATCGATCGCACATTTGCCTTTTATAGAACTAAGTCCTCTGCTTTGTAACTAGACGTGAAAATTGAGACATCAGTGCTCCGCTGTTTTCAGATGATGATGATGACGGCCGGGATCAGAATGGAGCGTTCATGTCTGTTCTCACTGTGGTGACATCATAGGTTTATGACATCATGGAATATGCAAATTATAGATGACCACCCCGATGACTACATAAAGGGGTGACACTCACTTGCCTAGGTCATCACTTTGTGATGTCACAGTGATCAAAGGATCTAAAAATCCGCTCCTGAGAGCCTAACAGCCATTATACTTCATAAAGCAACAGGACGATGGACCGAGCTACGCAAGCAAGAAAGAAGAAAGAGGAGCCCTTGGAACAGAAACCGTGGAGTCCCTGGATTATACACCGTGGAGTCCCTGGATTATACACCGTGGAGCCCCTGGATTATACACTGTGGAGCCCCTGGATTATACACCATGCAGCCCCTGGATTATACACCGTGGAGCCCTTGGATGGAGCCCCTGGATTATACACCGTGGAGCCCTTGGATTATACACCATGGAGCCCCTGGATGGAGTCCCTGGATTATACACCGTGGAGCCCCTGGATTATACACCGTGGAACCCTGCGCCTTTACTGCCATTTTGGATAGTAACCAGGATAGGAACGCCCCACAACGCAGGACCGGGAGCATCGTGAGAACCTGGTGACCGTATCACTGCTCGTTATCCGCTAATGTCATGTAAACCTTTGCTGGGCAATTTATCAAGGCTGGGCTTTTCTGCGCCGACCTTCATGACGCGCCCCCTGGAGTAAGATCTGTCAGGGGTATTTTACACCACTTTTGTGCCCTTTATTATACTGAGCTCTGCTCACTTTTTATTTAAAAAGATGAAAGAGCCGGTGTAAAAAGGTGAAAAGTGATCACATGTAAGGTGTGCGGGACGTTTTCAGGATTTCTGACAGTTTTACAACCCTTTTCTGGTGCTGGTCCCCCTGACCTAAAATCGTCAGCCTCATAAAGTGTATCGTATATGGAGATGTCGAGTTCTGGTCAGGGTTGTGTCCAAGAGGCCACGAAAGAAGAAACTAATTATAATTACGGTTATAAGTTGTTAATTTGTACAGATTTGTGTTAGTATTGATAGTTGGGGTTTATTTCATTTAGGGTTGTTTTGGCCTCACTAGCCTCAAGCTCGCTCCTCCGGCCAGCAGCTACTCTGTAGATGCAACCCTGGGCCTGTGGTAAGGCTTTTTCCCTGTTAAGGGGTGTAATGGTGACGGTCAAGGTTCCTATTGAACCTACAGAATGGAGTGGCTTGTGTGAAGTCTGTCTGAGGAAGCTTTATGAGCTGATGGCCTTAGACAGATTTTAACATTTTGGAAAAAAACATTAGTAGCTTATTTCCATTAGGGTTAATTCAACCGCTCTGGTATTAAGCTCCTAATTCCCTTTGTGTAAAGGACATTTTTAAAGTGTGAGCAATGAGATGATGGATCTCTCCACCCCATTATCTTACGGTCATGGAGGCCTGTGCGCCTTTCATGACTATTTGCAGGATATTGGCACTAGATTATGGGACGTTGATCCAGGGAACTAGTCTGATTGCCGTATGTGGAGTCGGGAAGGAATTTTTCCCCTAATATGGGGCAATTGTCATTTGCCTCATGGGGTTTTCGCCTTCCTCTGGATCAACACATTAGCTTTTAGGTTGAACTTGTGTCTTTAAACCTTAAGGCTATGAAACTGTCCCTCTATTGAGGTTCAAAGGTTTATGCCAGGGTTGCTTTGGAGGGTTTTGCTCGACGTCTGTGCTGGAAGCCTTTTTGAGCCAAGTGTAATTCTTTATTTAGGAAAGTAGCATTAGTTAGAATTTATTTTAATGAGAATTGGCTGACCCACTTTAGCCTTAAGCTCGCTCCTCCGGCCAGCAGCTAATCTGTGGATGCAATTCTGGCTCTGTGATAAATCTTTATCACTGTATAGGGGTGCAAGATTGAAATCTAGGGTTCCTTTGGAACCTGAAGGATAGAGAGTCTAGTGCCAAGTCTGTCTGAGGAAGCCTTTTTCAGCCAACGGCCCCAGACAGGTGCTATCAAGAGAGTAGCATTAGATAGTTTTTTCATTTAGGGTTGATTCAACCACTCTAGCCTCAAGCTCGCTCCTCCAGCCAGCAGCTACTCTGTAGATGCAACCCTGGGCCTATGGTAAGTTTTTATCCCTATTCAGGGTTGTAATGTGAAGTAGGATGGAGTGGCTTTGGTCATGTCTGTCTGAGGAAGCCTTATGAGCTGATGGCCTTAGACAGACCCCAATATTTAGGAAAAAAGCTTTAGTAGCTTATTTCCATTAGGGTTAATTCAACCGCTCTGGTATTAGGCTCCTAATTCCCTTTGTGTAAAGGACATTTTTACAGTGTGAGCAATGAGAAGATGGATCTCTCCGCCACATTATCTTATGGTCATGGAGGCCTGTGGGCCTTTCATGACTATTTGCAGGTTATTGGTACTAGATTATGGGACGTTGATCCAGGGAACTAGTCTGATTGCCGTATGTGGAGTCGGGAAGGAATTTATCCCCTAATATGGGGCAATTGTCTTTTGCCTCATGGGGTTTTCACCTTCCTCTGGATCAACACATTAGCTTTTAGGCTGAACGTGTGTCTTTCAACCTTAAGGCTATTAACCTGTTCCTGGGTCCGACGGCCTCAGACAGATCCCAACATTCAGGGGAAAAATGGTTTAGTTAAAGAGGGAGAAATTAAAAGTAAAGCTACAGAAACAAACTAAAATCCCAAAAAATGTATAAGTTCCAAATAATATAATATAGAGCAAAAGTATTATCCTGTCAGGTCCCATGTCAGGGTATTAGTCTGTGATCTGGGCAGATTAATGCTGTTGCTCTTGTATATTAAATTGGAAATTTTGGTGAATTTTAGTTTCTTTTCCTGTAGCTTTGCTGTTAATTTTAGGGTAGGGACTCGCAAGACATGAGGACCCTTGACGTGGGTTGCGAGCTTTGTGTATTTTGGCCAAAATATCAACCAATGCCACAGAAATTATATATTCTTTTTCATGTTATATTCATTTGTATACAGGCGCTGGGCTCTTCATGTGTGTGACCAGCGCCCTATACAAGCCTTATCTAATACTGAGCAGTCACCCCCTCCATGAATCGGGAGGTTGTGAGTGGTGGTCGTCTCATCAGTATTTTGCTTCCATCTTTAGTGCAGCATTTTATGTCACCCGGGCAGGCAAATTCTGCTGCTCCTTTTTTTTTTGTTATATTGCACTTATGACATTTTGGGGAATTTTAATTCCTTATTTGGTGGCTTTTGCTTTTAATTTTAGCAAAGTGACTTACAAAGCAATGAGGACCCTTGACGTGGGTTGCAAGGTTGTGTTTTTTAGCCAAAATATCGAACAATACCTCATATATGTATCATATCTATTTTTTTGCATGCTTTATATATTTTGTTGGAGCCAATCCCGTGTATATTGGCCTAGTATATTAGAATGTAATATAATACTAGGATGTAATATATAATACCGTTGTTCTGTTCATGCTCCGAGATCTTATGAACTCTTTGCTCAGTGAGCGGAAGATTAATTGTTCATCATGTCACAGCCCTGCTCCATGGCCGAATGAGATAAATCTGTTCATGATGCGGCTCTTCTGGCGGGGAAGATATTTCTTGACTCATGTTTCTGTTTTTCACTTTATTTATGTATTGTTTTCAATAATATACATCACATAACTATATTCTGTTTTTCTGACACATTATTGAATTACACTCACATTTTATTTTTAGACGCAGATTTTGTTTTTACAATTTTGTACACTTATTTACACCACACCCTTTGCACATATATATATATATATATATCCCCAATTTGGGATGTATTCCACCTGTCTAGATTTTGGCGGTTGGTGACTGTTCACATTCAGTCATCAGGCCATGTCCACAGGCTATTTACTTCATGCAGCATTTGCTTGGACCTGTCCCGCCCACGGCCATGACTCAGTCATGGGTACGGGATTGAAATAGACCAGGTGAGTGCTGCTAAGAGCAGTTCTACTATTCATATGTGAGGCCGTATGGCACATTTTATAAAAATATTTTAGTGTAGGACTGCCCCAAATGAGATTTGCCGTGACGTGGCGGGGTAGCTCAAGAAATTGCAATTTTTTGCCAAAAATCTCAAAATTTTTTATAATAAGTACAGTTTGGAATTTTTAGTGCTGAAGTGCACATTTAGTGCTGGCTTTTTGTTTTTTCTTCAGATGTATAATGTCACCTGACATCAAGCCCTGGGGTTCGTGGTGTCACGGCGTCTATCAGATACCTGATATCACCAACCCAGTCAGTAAGAAAAAAAAAATAGACAACAAAAAAGTTTTATTTGAAAAAACACTCCCCAAAACATTCCCTCTTTCACCAATTTATTGAAAAGAACAATCAATTCCAGGTCCGGCGTAATACAATAAGGGCGTCCCACGGCGATCCATACCATAGTCACTGTCCCAGTCAATGAAGAACAGAATGTTCCCCATTGGCTGGGAGAGTAATGCCGTGACCTGAGCGAACATCAATAGGTCAGCCCAGGTCACTGCAGGAGATGCCGAGCGCTGCTGTCGGGAGGTTAGATGAGATATTACCTGCTGTGACGATCTCCTGCTCTCCTGATGTCAGGGCTGTCACTGACTTCTATGCCCTCCGCGTTCTCAGCAGTATCGCGAGAGCCCGTGACGTCACCGCTAGTGACAGTCTCAGGCTGCCCGCGAGACGGGCATAGACGGCAGTGACCGCGCTGACGTCAGGAGGCAGGAGATCGTCACAGCAGGTAATGATCTCATCTAACCTCTTGACAGCAGCACTCGTCATCCCCGCGGCTGCACGCACTGCAGCGTGAGAAGCTGCTGACACTGCGGGCAGACACTGACACTGCAGGGCAGGCAGCCGCGGGGTTGGAGGGGGACACAGACTGCACGGGCACCTGGAGGTCACACGGAAGTGCTTCTGTGCGGCGTCCAGGGAGTGTGATGTGTGTGTTTACTCTGCTCTGCTTCCTCTTCCTGTCATAGTGACATCCCTTCCTGCAAAACCGCAGCCAGTGATGAGCATTACCGCAGGTAAATCGTGGCTATACCGAGGGTATACCGCACATCATTTGCTACCCGCGGTATTTCGCGATTACATTACAGTGAATGGAGTGAAATACCGGAGGTCCCTGCGGAAAAGAAACGACATGCACATTTTATCAAGAAATGTTCTCAAGAAATTCTGCAGAAAGAATTTTCTTTAGAAAAAAACGCAGCGTGAGCACAGCTTTTTTTTTCCCATTGGTTTTGCTGGGAAATGTCTGCAGAAAGATTTCAAACATTTCTCAAGTAATTTCCGCAGCAAAAGGTCCATAGCAATAGAAGCTTAGAAAAAGCTAAATCCTTCAGATATTATCCAAGTAAATACTAGTAAAAAGATCGAGTAAATAGAGAGACCTCAGGGAAACCTGTTTGGTTACCCATGGGGTGTTTGCAAAACCACTAATAAATGATTGGGGGGGGGAAGTGGAGCAACAAGTGGGGTATCCTGCAAAACAATGACGCATATTTATTTGGGTACAAAAACCACATGAGATACAAATATTGTATATAAAAAAGAGGAAAAGATGACAGATGCAATAGACTTCTGGCAGGAAAAAAACCCACTACAGGCCTGTGTAATTACATATGGGTAAGTACCACCCTGCTGCCAAAGTCATAACAATTGTAGTCACAACCATGTAGCCATTCCAGCAAATAATAAGTAATGAGATATAAAGTGCTACCATGCTGGAGGAATTTTTTTTAGCAAAAAAAGGGATAACATACCAGAATACAATGTAAATCAATGCAGGGATAAAGTGCCAGCAGTGCAAGGGTCTGGAGCCCCCCCAGGAGAGGTAACCGCATTTTGTCACAGAGCAGGCTTCATCAGACCAGAAGTGAGGGGAGTCTATTCTATTCATTCTATTTTGTTTTATTTAATCCCTGTTTTTTTGCAAAAATATTCCTCCTGCATTGAAGCACTTTACATGTCAATCAATTCTTATTATTTGATGGAATGACTGCATGTTTGTGACTACAATTATGCCTTTGTTAGCAGTGTAGTACTTGCCTATATACCATTCATGTAATTATATAGGTTTGTAGGAGTTTTGTCGCCAGATCCAGACCCTTGCACTGCTGGCACTTTATCCCTGCATTGATTTAGACTCCTCCTCCTATACCAGTCTGTTTTGTACTGTTAATGACTGTTGTAGGTATACCCTCTTTCACTTGTAAAGCGCCATGGAATAAATGGCGCTATAATAATAAATAATAATAATAATACTTTGGTTTGGGATGTAATCCCGGTTTATTTTTGCAAAAAAAAAAAAGAAAAAACAAATTCCACCTGCATTGTAGCACTTTATATGTCAATAATTATTATTTCATGGAATTACTTTATGGTTGTGAGTACAATTGTTATGACTTTGTCAGCAGTGATCTGTAGGGGGTTTTGCCAGACGTGTATTGCATCTGTCATTTTCTCCTCTTTTTTTAAAATATTTATATTTCATAGGATTTTTGTACCCAAAGAGATATGTCATTGTTTTGCATGATACCCCACTTGTTTCTCCGGTTTTATCATTAGATATAGAAGCTCGGGCCCGGAGAGCCGCCGCCAGTCCAGACATTGGGTGAGATTCCAGTTACGGTCACGTGATCTTTCTGTAAGGTGCGGAAACTGCCCCGAACACCAGAGAACAGCCTTCTGCCTGTATGAGAGGAGAGGGCCCGGTAATAATCCGCCCGACGGATGACCCCCGAAACATGGGCAAGGGCCCGATACATGTGGTTCCTCCTTCATATAACCCCTTAGTGGCCGTGTGTGGTTCCTCCTTCATATAACCCCTCAGTGGCCGTGTGTGGACAGATCATCTCTCCAGAGCCCCGTATTCTTAGAACAAAACAACTCAGAGCAAAATAACAGGAGCATGTGAGGAACCAGCTCTTCAAAGTGATCTTGGTGATGATAAGACTGATATTAAGGTGATCAGGACAGATCTAGTCCGCTATGTACCTGCGCACACGGGCGGTCACCTAGAATCTTACATTAATGGGTGAAGTTTACTGTATCACTCACTGCCCGCACGTGTCTGATCTCAGGAATATGGAGCAAAATCAATCCGATTATTTCCCGCATTGACTTCCAGCTCCGCAGTAATCGCAGTAATGGAGGATGGATGTAGATACCGACATTGCTATATAAACCGTCTGGTGCAGACACTAGTACGGAACATAATGGCGGATATAAGCGGCACCAGCTCTGATGAGGAGGATGTGGTGGCTCTGAGAAGAGCCTTTGTGTTGTACTCGGGGTGCAGGACAGATCTAGGTCCTCTCCCCACGGATGCGGCGGGCCAGCTGGATATCTAGAGTCAAAAGAACTGCAGAAGCACAAAGGGCGGTAAATTCAAACTCCCTAACAGTTCCATATTCAGCCAATCAGCAGAGGAAAGGGCGGAGTTCTCAGTCTGTAAAACACGCCCCGGACTCGCGTCATCTCCTCAGTTCTCCTTCTGGTCCGACCATCCTCTACATAAAGGAGGAGTCGGTGACCGTGTCTCACTTGTTTTAGTCTATCTGCTCTGAAGATGTCTGGTCGCGGTAAAGGAGGAAAAGGTCTCGGGAAAGGCGGCGCCAAGCGGCACAGGAAGGTGCTCCGTGATAACATCCAGGGCATCACCAAGCCCGCCATCCGCCGTCTCGCCCGCAGAGGAGGCGTCAAGCGCATCTCCGGCCTCATCTACGAAGAGACTCGCGGAGTCCTGAAAGTTTTCCTGGAGAATGTGATCCGTGACGCCGTCACCTACACCGAGCACGCCAAGAGGAAGACCGTCACCGCCATGGACGTGGTGTACGCGCTGAAGCGCCAGGGCCGCACTCTCTACGGCTTTGGAGGTTAATTCTGCTCTATTCTGTTCTGACAACACAAAGGCTCTTCTCAGAGCCACCCACATCTACCTGAAAGGCTACAATGTCCTGCTGCTGTGGGGTGAGCGGAGGGCGGATCTCCTGTGCCCTGGTGAATTCCGGGGTACATGATGGGGGTGGTATAGCCGAACATGGAGATATCTGAGCACAGTCCATATCCTGCTGTGCTGCGGTCACTACAGAGTAAAAAGCAAAGTTCTGCTGTGAGATGAATGTGTTAATGCCGCTTAATGATATTTTTAGGAGCAGACCCGTGTGGGTGATCGGGTGCAGCGAATATTCACCGGGAATAACGCTGTATGAGGCAGCTGGATAGATGGACGCACTGTACCGGGTTTATAGACTCCTGTGTAATCACCGCGTCTTGGGCACTTTAGTCTCGGATCGATGGCGGCCACCGAAGATTAATGATAACCCTTCAGAATAATAATGGCTCATCCTCCATCCAGCGCGATCACAGCAGGTCTGGAGGACAGGACTGCGCTGTATCCGGAACATTGTAGAGCAACCCCAGACCTGAATCCTCACAACATAATCTCCCCTATATGCAGAGGCGCAGGTTATAATCAGATGGACGGAGAGCAGCGAATGGGGGGATGTTCACAATAACGGCAGGAGGGTCACAGCAGCGGGAGACAGAAAACTGAAACCGCAGCTGAAAACGGTGACACCAAAGGGTTAAACGGATGAGCGCTCTTAATGACATGACGTGTATATAGGCGGAGCTACAACGAATTTGAAATTCCCGCTCAGTGGTGACGGTTTCTTCTGTCCCTTTTCTGTGACACTTGCTCCTGCCTTCTTTACAGTTTGTCCTGCTGCTGTGGGGTGAGCTGACTGCCGATCTCCTGTGCTCAGGGGAATGCTGTAACTGTCACTGATCTGTTATGTGAATACAGATAACGCCGGGGTGTATAATCCAGTACAAGTGTCTTCTTCCCGGATTAACACCTTACTGGCCGATACCGCTCCACATGTGTTCTCACACATGCAGCGACTTTACCCCCACATCCTCATGGAATATTCAAGGTGATCGGGCACATCTACACTTTACCCACAGATCTAGTGTCGCATGATTGTGACCCTTTTAGTGGGGAAATTTGTGGCAGGAAATTGCTGGTTAGTAGCCGCATTAAGTGTTATGTGAAAACCTGGTCTATCTACTAACAGCAAAGACAAATTTCCGCCCTCGGAAGAACAAGACCCTCCATCCCCTGTATATGTTGCGTCGTATACACTATAGAATTGTGAGACCAGTAAAGCAACCGCTGCCCCATCTCCACATGTCCGCTCTGGAGCAGATCAGCCCATGCATTTCATCAGCAAAAACACTAGTGCATGCCCTCATCATCTCCCGCCTTGACTACTGCAACCTCCTGCTCTCTGGCCTCCCAACACTCTTGCACCCCTCCAATCTATCCTAAACTCTGCGGCCCGCTTAATCCACCTCTCCCCTCGCTACTCCCCAGCCTTGCCACTGCCAATCCCTTCACTGGCTTCCCATCACCCAACCACTCAAAACATTAACCATGACATACAAAGCCATGCACAACCTGTCTCCTCCCTAGTCTCCCGGTACCTAACTGCACGCAACCTCAGATCCTCACAAGATCTCCTTCTCTGCACCTTTCATCTCCTCTTCCCACAATCGTGTACAAGATTTCTCCCGTGCCTCCCCCATACTCTGGAACGCTCTACCTCAGCACATCAGACTCTCCCCTACCGTGGAAAGCTTCAAGAGGAACCTCAAGACCCACCTCTTCCAACAAGCCTACAACCTACAATAGCCCTCAGTACAGTACACCACTGGGCAACCAGCTCTGTCCTCACCCATTCCCTGTAGACTGAGCCCTCGCGGGCAGGGTCCTCTCTCCTCCTATACCAGTCTGTTTTGTACTGTCAATGACTGTTGTAGGTATACCCTCTTTCACTTGTAAAGCGCCATAGAATAAATGACGCTATAATAATAATACCCTGAATATCTGCTCTATAAGAAACGCAGCACAGGAGTGCGGATCGTACAGGAATCTATACACAGCCTGGTGCTTCTGTTAAACACGGGGAGAAGTGCTGACATCGGCCGATATCAGCAGCATATCGGCAGCCTCAGCTCTGATGAGGAAAATGTGGTGGCTCTTAGAAGAGCCTTTGTGTTGTGGATGATGCGGATCAGCGGCGTCACTTGCCCTTCTTGCCGCTCTCGGTCTTCTTGGGCAGCAGCACGGCCTGGATGTTGGGCAGGACGCCTCCCTGGGCAATGGTCACCCCACCCAGCAGCCTGTTCAGCTCCTCGTCATTGCGCACGGCCAGCTGCAGGTGCCGGGGGATGATGCGGGTCTTCTTGTTGTCCCGGGCAGCATTGCCGGCCAATTCCAGGATCTCAGCGGTCAGATACTCGAGCACAGCGGCCAGGTAGACCGGAGCGCCGGCGCCCACTCTCTCGGCATAATTGCCCTTGCGGAGAAGCCTGTGCACACGACCGACCGGGAACTGCAGTCCTGCCCGGGATGAGCGGGTCTTGGCCTTAGCGCGGGCCTTCCCTCCTTGTTTGCCGCGTCCAGACATCGCTCTGATCTTCTCTCCAACAGCTCAAAGAAAACACAACTCTTATGTGATGTCAGTGCTGGTTCCTCATTCGCTTTTATCGGGTGCTGCCCCGCCCTCCCTTCTCACCATTGGATGGATCTAAAGCCTCTTTAGCTCCAACCATTAGTGAAGACACCAATGAGATGCAGCGGGCGCAGCCTATGACACTCCCAGATGTCACAGGCTGCGCCCGCTGTGCAGACGACTGTATGTATCATACACACTGCTGTATACACTGAATTTAAATAAAACGGAAATAAATACAGTTTTAGAAACAAAACTACATACTCATAGATTTTCTTTGGTTTTTAACTTTAGAAAAGCTCTTTTGCTTTTTTGGGGTTCAGCACGGGCCTAGTTTTGCTCTATCCTTCTTGAACTTCTAATGTAAAGAGAGGGAGGGCACTACCCCATAATATGTTGTCTCTTATGGCAGAAAGACTAATTCAGAAAGAAAAGCAAGGAAAGAATGCCATACAACAAGGATCACCATGCATAACTATAAAATAACAATCTGTATAAAGTGTAGAACACATGACACAACAAATGAGTAACAAAAAAAAAAATCCAAATGATGCTTGGTGTCCCTTATCAACAGATAAATAGAATAAAAGTGTGTGTGTGTATATATATATATATATATATATATATATATATATATATATAGATATAGCCAGCCACAAAATTGTACAAATTATACTCCAACAGACCATGCAATAGTGCCTGCTAATAGCAAATGTGGTATTATATAGCGCATTTTGCCCATATGTGCTTCAAATGGTTTCTGACCAAGTGTTTTGTTCTCCGTGGACTTGACTTATCTCCATCTTGCTTCTCGCCTATAGATGGTCTGTATTACATGCATTTTTACCTTGCAACTGCTTATCGCTCACTTGAGCAGTTTTTCATGTACATTGCCGTCATTATTTATCTCCGTTCATAGGGGTCAATAGCACCTACAGATATGCATATTGATTTTTTTTGCTAATTAGCGTCTTTGTCCGTTATCCGTGATTTATTCATGGGGTGTTTTGTTCACACCCATTTACAATAGACATTTCCCCGCACTTCTTATCTTGATCTTTTGTTGGCTTAGATCAAACTGTGAGGAAAGAGTTAACCTTTTCCACTGACTTAGAAAAATAATAGAAATTCATTCTCCCTGGCAAGACCAAACCAGACTTATTTGCGTAATAAACTGTGAGACCAACTTCAAGGACACAGAATGTTTTGACTTAGAAATGACTGACAAACATCTTGTTATGGGAATAAGAACGCAACAGTTTATTATGGGAGCATAAGTCATTATGTTAATTTCTCTTGCTGGGAATATGTAATTCACGCCTTTAATGAATATGTATGCTGCATAGTTACGCCCTAATCAAATCTGTATAACCTTGTAATGTAAACAAAATAATACAGTTTCTTTTTGGGAGCCGCACGTCTCCTAGCCTTTACGTGTATAACGGTGTCTGCCTGTTTTCATTGAAGGCTAAAGGGAGGGCAGAGGGGGGTCACCGGTACCCTCTCTCATTTGGGCATCGCTGGCAATAGCTGTGACCGTTAGGTCAACCTAACATTATCTGGCGCCCGAACAGGGACCCGTGTTTGTAATCCCAGGACGCAGTGGACTGTCTTGCCAAGCCGAGGAGGAGGTGACCAGACGTGGGGACCAGAAACACCTGGCCAGGTAAGAGTTGAACCTTATTCTTCTCTTTATGCTCCCCATCTCTGTTCAGTTCCTTCCTCAACGCGCAAAAGGTGCACTGTGAGTAGATACTGGGTTATTGGCGGGTTTCTACTGAACTCTGAGAGAGCCTTGCCAGCTGATGTTTTCTGTGCCTTGTTTGGTTGTTTGCTTGTTCGTTTCTCTGTGTTTCTCTGCCTCTCCGTGTGTCGTGTGTCTGCTCTCCTGCGCTTTACTTCTGTGCTGTTGTTCTTGTTGGTTGTCATAGATTCCATACATCAGTGAGTGTTGAAAGGGAATAGTGTACCTGCTCTGTTCAATGGATGTGATATTCACTGCCCTAGTGTTAGTGGGAATAGCCCTGTTTGCCATTGCCATCGGATATAGAGTGTACCTGTGGTACAAGAAGGGCAACCCAGCGCCATTCAACATTCTCAGCCCCCTCTGAACAGTTAGGACACCACCTTTCAGTAGGAATACAGATTAAGAGTCAGTCTCTGGGTACTTCCAGGAAAGGTGGTTCTAGACCTCACCTTAGGTAGGAATACAAAAGGAGTTAGTCTCTGAGTATCTCCAGGATAGGTAGGTTTAGTCCAAAGGACGTTCAAGGGTCTAAAAGCTGAAGAAGATAGACGAAGAATGGGACAAGGAATATCAAAAGACAGAAGAGCTGGATGCACCCTGCAACATCTCATTACGTGTTATCATGGCAAGAGGACAGCCAGTCAGTCCAAGGAAGTTTTCAAGACATTTGGATTGAAGGGAAAGGATCAATTGGACCCCAACAAATGGAATACAATAACAGCTACTAGAGCAGGAGTGATAGCAGATAAATCATGGACTAAACTGATCAGAACTCTTTCTGACATGGCAAAAACAGCCCACGATCAAGGTTGGATATACCATGAAGAATCAGACACATGGGAAGAAGCTGGGAAGCAAGCTAATAAGGATCACCAGCCTCCTCCGTACCTGTCAGCTACTCCTGGAACGACTCCAAAAATAGCAGGATCCCCGGAATGGACCTGCACAAACTGTAGCCAACAAAATCCGGACTGGAGTGAAAAATGCCTAGCCTGTGGAGCTCCACAGCACAAGCTACAAGCCACAGCACCAGTGCCTCTTTATCCCGTAGTGGAAAGAAGAGTCCTGATAAGACCACCTGTTAATCCACAAAACCCAGATGCTCCTAGAGATGCAGTTCCCCGTACATATGAAGACTACGTACCCTGGACTCCAGCCGAGCAGATGGCTTTTCTGCAAAATGCTCCAGACCCGACTAGAAACCCAGTCAGTTTTTCACGTTACCTGAACCAAATACAGGTCTCCTACAGAAGTACTTGGTTGGACATGGAAGGTTTGTGTAGAGTTAAAATGTCTCCCGAACTGTATGCCAAACTCACTGCCCACCTGGCAGGACATGCTCCGGACGATACCCGTAATGTGGAATCGGGCCAAGACTTCATGATAAGACTCAATCTCTTCTGCGCCCAGGAGCAAAGAACTAAGGGCACAATGGGACCAGTGCATCAAGGTCCTGTGGAGAATGTCAGTTCATTTTACTACAGATTGATGCAGTCATTCGCAGATGAAGGGCTGGACTTACAAGCGGGTGCAATACGTCGCCTGATGGTAAGATCCTTCATGGATGGAATACATGCACCTCTGGCAGAAAGATTGAAAGCGTGCTGCCCAGAATGGAGGAACATGGAAGACATAGATCTTCTAGTCAACAAAGCAAGTGGCTTAGAAACCGACGCAAAGGATAAAAGGAGCAACAAGAAAGTTGTCATAGCAGCAGTGGACGGCCAGCCAGAAGGTACAAGAAAGAAGGCACCGACCTGCTACTATTGTGGAATCAAAGGACATGTGATCAGAGACTGTAGAAAGAAGAAGAGGGACACTCAAAACCGACCCGAGAGTCAGGAGGAGAAGACTGCCTGACTTGCGGCAGCACGGGATAGGGATGCCAGAGGTCCATTTATACATGTCCCCCTTCACATTGGCAACAAGGAAATAAGAGCTTTAGTGGACTCAGGAGCCTCTCGCTCCGTACTCCCCAAGAATCTGGTGCCTGAAGGATCCATCTCCTCTGAAGCTACAGTAGTATCCGGATTTGATGGACAAGCCCAGATAATCCCAATAACACATCCACTGAAGGTGAAACTGGGACCACACATGTTCGTGTCTAAATTCTTAGTGTCCCCCCTGGGTGGAGATGCCCTAGTGGGAGCAGATCTACTATCAAGACTGCAAGCTCAGATTGTCTACAATGAAGATGGATCTGCTATCCTGCAAATTCCAGAAGATATCCCAGAAGAAGTCCTGTGCACTCTTCAGATGATAGAAGACCAACCAGAATCTGAAGTTACACATGAAGTAAACACGGACCCAATACTTCTACAAGTTCCTGCAAAACTCTGGTCCACATCAAAAACTGACCTCGGCACACTACCCGTGCCCCCCCCCGTAAAGGTTTCAGTCAAGCCTGGAATTATACCACCGCAGCTGAGACAATACCCTCTTAATGTTCAACAGGAAGCTGCCCTAGATTACCAGATAAAAGAACTGTTGAAGTCTGGAGCCCTCAGAATTACTAAGGGGTGCTTCACACACAGCGAGCTCGCTGCCGAGATCGCTGCTGAGTCACGCTTTTTGTGACGCAGCAGTGACCTCATTAGCGATCTCGCTGTGTGTGACACTGAGCAGCGATCTGGCCCCTGCTGCGAGATCGCTGCTCGTTACACACAGCCCTGGTTCGTTTTCTTCAAAGCCGCTCTCCTGCTGTGACACACAGATCGCTGTGTGTGACAGCAAGAGAGCGACAAATGAAGCGAGCAGGGAGCAGGAGCCGGCGTCTGACAGCTGAGGTAAGCTGTATCCAAGATAAACATCGGGTAACCAAGGTGGTTACCCGATATTTACCTTAGTTACCAGCATCTGCAGCTCTCACGCTGCCTGTGCTGCCGGCTCCGGCTCTCTGCACATGTAGCTGCTGTACACATCGGGTTAATTAACCCGATGTGTACAGCAGCTAGGAGAGCAAGGAGCCAGCGCTAAGCAGTGTGCGCGGCTCCCTGCTCTCTGCACATGTAGCTGCATTACACATCGGGTTAATTAACCCGATGTGTACTGTAGCTATGGTAGGAGAGCAAGGAGCCAGCGCTCAGTGTGCGCGGCTCCCTGCTCCCTGCACACACAGCTGTGCGCTGGTAACTAATGTAAACATCGGGTAACCATACCCGATGTTTACCTTAGTTACCAGTCTCCGCAGCTTCCAGACGGCAGCTCCGTGCAAGCGCAGCGTCGCTTGCACGTCGCTGCTGGCTGGGGGCTGTTCACTGGTCGCTGGTGAGATCTGCCTGTTTGACAGCTCACCAGCGACCATGTAGCGATGCAGCAGCGATCCTGACCAGGTCAGATCGCTGGTCGGATAGCTGCTGCATCGCTAAAGTGTGAAGGTACCCTAAGTCTCCTTACAACACTCCGTTGTTTCCTGTTAAGAAGAGACAAGTAAAAAAAGGTGATCCAGTTACGTACCGGATGGTACACGATCTGAGGGCAGTGAACTCAATACTGGAGCCCCTCACCCCTGTTGTACCAAATCCACATACGCTGCTTACACAGGTGCCGGCTACATCCACCCATTACACGGTCATAGACCTTGCTAATGCTTTTTTCTCAGTACCACTGGACCCAGCATGCCAAGATTTCTTTGCATTCACGCACAAGCAAAATCAATATACATGGACACGCCTGCCTCAAGGTATGCAACATTCTCCTACGCTATATACTCAGGCAATGAGCAATGTACTTCGGGGCTGGGAACCCCCTGAGCACTGTGTCCTTCTTCAGTACGTGGATGATTTACTACTGTGTTGCCCTAATGAAGAAATCTGTAAAACGGCTTCAATAAGTCTTCTTACCTTTCTGGCAGAAGTAGGATGCAAAGCGAGCAGAGATAAGTTGCAGTTCTGCAAAACGAGGGTCACTTTCTTGGGTCATTGCCTTTCTGCGGGACAAAAACACCTCAGCCCGGACAGACAAGAAGTTATCAGGAAAGCAAGCATTCCTAGAAATCTCAAACAACTCAGAGGATTTTTAGGGCTAATATCTTTCTGCAGACAGTGGATTCCCAATGCATCGCTACTCATGCAACCGCTGTATGATTGCACAAAGAATATTCCTTTCTCCCTCACAGAAGAAGCTCAACAAAATTTTCAAAAGCTCAAGGAACTAGTGATTGATGCACCTGCTCTGGCACTACCAAACTATGATCTCACCTTCAATCTGTTTGTAGCAGAGCTTCAAGGATTTGCCGTAGGAGTACTCACCCAGAAGACAGACAAACATCACATAATCGGGTACTACTCCTCTCAACTCGACAACGTTACCAGAGCAGCACCAACCTGTGTCCGTGCTGTTACAGCAGTTTCAAACATACTGCAGAAAGCATCTGAAATCTCACTAGATTTCCCGACTACCATCCTTACCAGCCATGACATCTATGCTGTTCTCAATCAAGTGCAGTTGAAACATCTTTCCATGGCAAGACAAGTCAGACTCCAGTGCACGCTGTTGCTACCCCCAAACATCTCATTTGCTCGAGTTACAAGTCTAAACCTTGCTGATCTGCTGATCTTCACAAGTTTAGAAGGGGGGACAGAAGAGAGGACAGAAGAGAGTGACAAACGTACCAGCGCACCATTTGATCATGATTGTCAGGAACTCATTGAACATGAGGCAAAGCCCCTGCACAATATTCAGGCAACACCGCTTACAAATCCAGACTTTGAACTTTTTGTGGATGGTAGCAGATACGCTGATGAAGCAGGCAAGTTCCACACCGGATTTGCAGTAGTGACTCTATATGCAGTCCTAGCCAAACAACCGCTACCTCCACGCATATCTGCTCAAGAAGCAGAACTTCTTGCCCTCATTTGGGCAATTGAGTTTCTGGAAGAACGAACAGCGAACATCTACACGGACTCAGCCTATGCACACGGCATTGTGCACGATTTTGGCACTATCTGGCAGACTAGAGGATTCCTCACAGCAACAGGAAATCCCATCAGGCATGGAGCCTCAGTGAAGAAACTAATGGAAGTAGCCTTGATACCAAAACAGCTAGCAATCATAAAGGTTGCTGCCCACACCAAGGCTCAAACACCCGAGGCAAGGGGAAATCGCTTGGCCGACCAAACAGCAAAACAAGCAGCCTTACTCCCTTTGAAGGAGACGGAAACAGTGTCAACGACGGAGGAAGAAATGCAGAACCTCTTTGAGACACAAGAAAACGCCTCTGAGGAAGAAAAGGCCGGATGGCGGGCCAAGGGGGCAGAAAAGGTGGAGGGGATTTGGCGCCTAAACGGACTTCCCGTCCTGCCACGCAGTTGGTTCCCTGCCATTTTCCAAGTACTTCACTACCCCACACATGGAAGCACAAACTCAATCATGAACCAGATGCAACCATATTGGGTAGCCCCCGGCTTCAGACAATACGCCTCCCAGAGAATAAAGGATTGTCACATCTGTCAACAACACAATCCAGGCCAGCTAACTAAAACCCCGCAAAGACACATGCCAAAGACGTTTGCCCCATTCCAAAGAGTACAAATAGACTATATACAGTTGCCAAGACATGGCATCTACGAGTTTGTACTTGTCTGTGTAGACCTCTTCTCAGGATGGCCAGAGGCCTACCCTCTCAGCTCAGCCACGGCCCGTATTACAGCAAAGAAATTGGCCTGTGAGCTGGTACCCCGGTTTGGACTCCCTGAAGTCATAGAGTCAGACCGAGGTACTCATTTCACTGGACAAGTTTTCCAGAACACCTGTGCCCTGTTAGGCATTCAGTCAGCCTTACACACACCTTACCACCCACAGTCATCAGGGAAAGTGGAAAGGTTAAATGGGACTCTAAAGCTCAAACTAGCCAAGGCAGTGGAGGAGACTGGTAGACCATGGACAGAATGTCTCCCCATAGCTCTTTACTCTATAAGGACTACCCCGCAGGGAAAGCACAGGCTCTCACCATTTGAAATACTCTTTGGTAGTGCACCCAGATTAGGATGCTACTTCCCGCAGGAGTTACACCTGCAATGTGATAGCCTAACGTCTTATGTTGTTTCCCTGCAGAAGAGACTAACTGAAACCCACCAAAGGGTCTACTCTTCTCTACCTGATCCTGATGCTGTTCCAGGAACCCACTCCCTAAAGCCTGGTGACCGGGTCTACCTAAAGAAGCACGTGAGAAAGACCCTTGAGCCACGATTCGAAGGGCCTTTGACTGTCCAGCTGACCACTCCAACCTCCGTCAAACTCGAGGGGAGATCGACATGGGTCCATGCCAGCCACTGCAAGAAGGCCTAATACTGCTGATAAGTATTTCTATGTGTACTCCCTTTTTGGGGCCTTCTACACCACGGCAGAATACATTTGAGACCCATCATGAAGTGTTAGCTGAAAAACTTGAGATCACAGACTGCTGGATATGTACACACGCACCTGTGACAGCCTCTTCCATGCCATACTTAGCCATACCAGTCCCAATAAACGAAGTGTTTCAATGGGGAGGCTGTTACAATAGATTATCAGTCAATGACACCAAGTATCAAAAACTGTGGAACACTAGTGTGCCCATACCAATAGTAGGGTGGGTGGATTTCCCCTGGTGGCAAGGCAATCTTACTACTGGCCTTCCCGGAACCCAGCAATATTTAGCCTTTGAAGGAAGCAGCTGGGTACCCCGTAATTACACAAAAACACCTATTATGGGCAAGATTCCAACAGAAGGAATCAAAATAAGTTTTGGGCGAACCTCGGACAGTACAGATGCATTTAAACCCTTGCTGTTAGAGAGACATCTGCATGACCATGGGTGGGTATACAATTCATTGTTTCCAGAAGGCACAAATGATACTTGTTACTCCCAACCCGGAAATTTATGGTGCAATGATTCTGACCCATATGTGCCTGGCCGAGAAACCTGTGGTGAACCGTCCGCAGGGTATTGTAGTCCCCTAGGCCAACTTCCCGGATGGTGTATACTCAGAAACATATCGGCCTTTATAGATATAGTACATCGCCTCATATTACAACATTCAGCCATCTGGGATCTCCCACCGCAAACCTATTGGGTTTGTGGTTACAACGCCTACAAATGGCTACCAGTAGGAGTAAATGGCACCTGCACCTTGGCCCGTTTGACCCCTGCCACCTTCATTATCAATACCACTGATATACCGGCAGGGAAAATGCCTCTCCACCTACTGGTAAAGAGAGTGGCAGACAACAAAGACAGGCCTAGTGGCCGACCCCATGTGATTCAAATGAGTCATGTCAACAAATTTTTCAGTTCTCTTTTTATCTATCCCATGATAATGCAGATGTATGATAAGTTGGTGGACAGCACTGACTATCTTGATGATCAAATTTTTGAGGTTCTCCAAGCAGTAAATAGTACCATTGCCATACAGAGACAATTAATCATGGTAACCAACCAACATACTTTGGTACTGGATTACCTCACTGCAGCCCAAGGGGGGATGTGCCAAGTGGTAGGCCCCAGCTGTTGTCACTACATAGATCCAAGAGGAACCTTAAGAGCCCAAGCCAGTTTAACGGAGATACAAAAGCTGAGGAAAAAACATGATGAGGAGGTACTCAGAAGCTCAGATGCTTGGTGGAGCAATACCTTTTCAATGTTCAACCCTGCAAACTGGTTTAAGGGAATAGGAGGATGGTTCATGGGGATATTGCAATCAGTGTTCCAAGTGTTACTCTGTTTGGTAGTTGCTTATGTAGTGTTCAAGTTGCTAATGGCTTTGTTTTCCCGCTGCTTGAAGCAATGTAGATACAATGATTATTCAGCACCCGTATGAAATCACTAATATGCCTTTTTCTCTTCTCTACTCTTTCCTCTAGAAATCACCTTGGCGTATCATGATGAGACTCCTATCGAGAGGCATGCAGGCAGTCCTGGGTGACGGATGTGAGACGACACTCCCTGAGCAACCCGCGGCTCAGAAAGTATCTGGAGACTAGCCTGCTCGCTTTATAGTCCACAGCTTCTCGATGGCCCCCTGTCCATCAATCACGCCAATAGGGGGGATTGTGAGGAAAGAGTTAACCTTTTCCACTGACTTAGAAAAATAATAGAAATTCATTCTCCCTGGCAAGACCAAACCAGACTTATTTGCGTAATAAACTGTGAGACCAACTTCAAGGACACAGAATGTTTTGACTTAGAAATGACTGACAAACATCTTGTTATGGGAATAAGAACGCAACAGTTTATTATGGGAGCATAAGTCATTATGTTAATTTCTCTTGCTGGGAATATGTAATTCACGCCTTTAATGAATATGTATGCTGCATAGTTACGCCCTAATCAAATCTGTATAACCTTGTAATGTAAACAAAATAATACAGTTTCTTTTTGGGAGCCGCACGTCTCCTAGCCTTTACGTGTATAACGGTGTCTGCCTGTTTTCATTGAAGGCTAAAGGGAGGGCAGAGGGGGGTCACCGGTACCCTCTCTCATTTGGGCATCGCTGGCAATAGCTGTGACCGTTAGGTCAACCTAACATTATCAAACCAAACCAAACACATATTTCCTGTTAGCAGGCATTATTGCAAGGTCTGCTGAAGTATGATCTATATATAATCTTTTCAATCTATTTATCTATTGCTAACGGATACCTATATATACATATACATATATATATAAAAACAACGACAGAGCAAAGTCCAGCAATAACGTGAGCAATCCGGGATGCTGTTAAAAAAAAAAATCTTTCTGGAAATGGAAAGAATTTTTTTTTAACAGCATCCTAGATTGCTCACGTTATTGCAGGACTTTGCTCTGTTGTTGTTCACATTTGTATGGATGGACTCCTACATCCTGATCCGGACACAACGGAGTTAACCAGGTCAGCTGAGGTTCCAGGTGGCTCACAGGAGTGAGCTGGTCTACATTGTTGGACATATATTATATATATATATATATATATATATATATATATATCTTTCAATCTATTTATCTATTGCTAACGGATACCTAGGCACCATTTGGATGTTTTTTGTAATTGTTTTTAACTTGTGTCATGTGTTCTAATACAGATTGTTATATTACAGTTATACATGGTAATGCTTGTTTTGTGACATTCTTTCCTTGCTTTTCTTCTTGTACTTCTTCACTTTGGATGCTTTCTTCTAAGGCACCTTGTCATCTGATGAAATGTTATCCCACATCCCTCCCACTTTCTTTGCAATGTCCCCAATGGTCAGACCTGGCCGCTCTCCTTTCACTTCAGGACGGAAGTTGGAGCAAAACAAAAAGAAAGCAGAGGGTGGTCTCTTTAGTGCATTTGGGTCCTTAAACATCTTTTTTTCTTTCTTTTTGGTGTCATGTAAGTTTAGATTTCTCGTTGATAATGAACCTTGTCAGATTTCTCCATGTCTTCAAACCTTCCCTGCTCTTTAGCAGACAGTCTTCCACCGTTCGGAGCACTTGTTAGAGAATTGTTAAAGTTCACAGATGCATCAGGAAGATGTTCCGTGTGCTCTTCTCTGCAAGTCTGCAGAAAGTAAGCATAGGAGGAAATTGTACTGTATACACTGCTGTATATTCTGTATGTACTGCTGTATATACTGGAAATACTGCTGCCTATTCTGTACACACTGTAAACTGCTGCATATAATGTGCACACTGCTTTATTATTATAGACACAAATAAGACTGTTGATGTGTGCTAGTTGTGCAGTCTGTGCATTGTATACAGCTGTGATCTGTGCTAATTCTGCATTTTTGGTCTGCGCTTCTTCCTCCGTATTTTACCTTTTGCACAATAGTTGGTGTCAGATGGGTGAATTAATATTTCAGTGATCACACAGGGCTTTTCCTGTTTTAAATGGGGGAGTGAGTCGCATTGAGAAGCCCTCGTTTCACACTGCTATATATACTGTACACACTGCTGTATATATTGTATACTGCTGAATATCTTCAACACACTGCTGTGTATACAGTACTGTACACACTGCTGTATGTCATGTATGCACTGCTGTATATAGTGTATACATTACCGTGTAGCCTGAACACACTGCGCAGAATGCTGTATATCATGCACACACTGCTGTATATCATGCACGTACTGCTGTATATCATGCACACACTGCTGTATATCATGCACACACTGCTGTATATCATGCACACACTGCTGTATATCATGCACACACTGCTGTATATCATGCACGCACTGCTGTATATCATGCACACACTGCTGTATATCATGCACACACTGCTGTATATCATGCACACACTGCTGTATATCATGCACACACTGCTGTATATCATGCACACACTGCTGTATATCATGCACACACTGCTGTATATCATGCACACACTGCTGTATATCATGCACACACTGCTGTATATCATGCACACACTGCTGTATATCATGCACACACTGCTGTATATCATGCACGCACTGCTGTATATCATGCACGTACTGCTGTATATCATGCACACACTGCTGTATATCATGCACACACTGCTGTATATCATGCACACACTGCTGTATATCATGCACACACTGCTGTATATCATGCACACACTGCTGTATATCATGCACACACTGCTGTATATCATGCACGTACTGCTGTATATGCTCTATACACTGCTCTATTATTATTATGGACACATAAGGCTGCTGATTGTGCAGTATATACAGCTGTGCTGTGTGTGTTATGCATTTTGTATCTCTGCTACTTCCTCAGTATTTCACCATTTCCACAGCAGTTTGTTTCACATACGTGAATTCATATTTCCGTGATTACACAGGGATTTTTCTGCTTTTAGATGATGGAGTGAGTCTCATTGTGAAGTCATCGCCTCATCACAGCTCTTCCCACCAGTACAGGCCTCAGAGATAAAAGCTTCACAGAGGATAAGACATAATATTCTGCAGGAGATTGCACTCATCCCCCTATGGGTATGATCTACTAATGTGGAGACCTGGTTACCCCAATACGCTGCACACACGGGGTAGATTTATATTCCAGCTCAGGGGGGTGCAGGCAGCGGAGGCCATCGCCTGTGTTACCCTTCTGCGCTCTCAGCAGCTCCAGGTCGCCCGCACATAGTATAATCTGCAGCCTGTACGATATAAATTGTAGTGAAGATCCCCGTGGTGGTAACAAGGACCCGGAATAGGAGGACGAGCTCCCGCAGCAGTTTTATTTCCTCGGACACCTTAGTGATGAGCAGATCGGGAGGACGGCGGCGATGATCCCGGGACCTTCTCTCCGCTGTTTCCCGGCTTCTCTGTTAGTGACGGCTACAAACGCTCAGTGGAGATGTTGGAGGATGGGAAGTGCTGGAGAAAGCGCGCTCACCCGTCCGGCTGTAGCCGATAAAGGGCTTTTATCCCGGGCAGGGAAGCACAAGGGGAGAGCGGAGCTTCACTCTGGTACGGTCGGGAGAAGGCGGGGCCTGTGCTCAATGTCAGCCAATAGAAGCTCAGGACGGTGCAGCTCAGCAGCCAATCAGTGCGCAGTAAGACTGTATATAGAACAGACGCCTCCAGCTCCGGCCTCAGTGTTTTCATCACAGGAGATTTTTTTGTGTTTTATTTCCGCATCACACGATGGCAGAGACCGCACCAGCCGCCGCTCCTCCTCCTGCCGCCGAACCGGCCGCCAAATCTAAGAAGCAGCCGAAGAAATCCGGGGCCGCCAAGAAAAGCAAGACATCCTCCGGTCCCAGCGTCTCCGAGCTGATTGTCAATGCCGTGTCCGCCTCTAAGGAGCGCAGTGGGGTCTCTCTGGCCGCCGTGAAGAAGGTCCTGACTGCCCGAGGCTACGATGTAGAGAAGAACAACAGCCGGGTGAAGCTGGGCGTCAAGGGTCTGGTCACCAAAGGCGTCCTGCTCCAGGTGAAGGGCAGCGGCGCCTCCGGATCCTTCAAGCTGAACAAGAAGCAGGAGACCAAGGACAAGGTGGCCAAGAAGAAGCCAGCAGCTGCGGCCAAGAAACCCGCTGCAGCCAAGAAAGCGGCCAAATCTCCTAAGAAGCCCAAGAAGGCCCCGACCGCGGCCAAGAAGAGCCCGAAAAAGGCCAAGAAGCCCGCAGCTGCCAAGAAGGCGGCAAAGAGCCCCAAGAAGAAGGCCGCTCCGAAACCCAAGAAAGTGACCAAGAGCCCGGCTAAGAAGGCGGCAAAACCCAAAGCTGCCAAGAGTCCGGCTAAGAAAGCGGCGAAAGCCAAGAAGCCCGCGGCTAAGAAATAAGCTGCAGCCGCCCTGATACTTCCTCACAAAGGCTCTTTTCAGAGCCAACACCTTGTCCCGGCAGAGCTGTGATCAGGAGCGGACATTGTATTTTCATTCTTCCGCACAGTGTCGCCATCTACAGGATCCCGCACACTGGTGTCACTATAATGAGGGTTATTTCCCCGGCTCTGGCGCTGTATTCCCGCCATATCACGTGTGCAGCTGATCACACCCGGCCGCGTCCTGCAGGTCACAGCAGCGGGAGTGATGCGCGTGTAATGAGCTCTTCTGTCGCTGCTCCCTTGTGAGCGCAGATTGGAGCCTACAAGTCGCATGTACCCGCATCACTATCATCAGATTTTGGCCCCGGGAACATAGAAACCCGCGTTATAGGATGTGTAGGAGGAGGGAGCGGCGCTGTACAGCTCTGCGGGAATATACAAATACAGGCACATCGGCGGCTCCTGTAACACCCGCTGCTCTGATACATACACTAGTACCCACAAGGGGGAGCTGCGGAGACCCCACCCGCATCTGTAGGGCGGGATTACTGGCCCTCAGGCTCCGCCTCCTGTGAGCAATGATTGGTCGCGGACATCGCATTCTATTGGCAGCTCGTGTTATTTTATGAATTATCCAATGGGGTGCTCTGCATGAAGCGGGAAAACGAGCAGCAGAGTATAAATCTCCTGCTCTCTGCGCTGCTCCTCATCACATCTGTTCTCCTCTATACTGAGCTATGGCCAGAACTAAGCAGACCGCCCGTAAATCCACCGGAGGGAAAGCTCCCCGCAAGCAGCTGGCCACTAAGGCCGCCAGGAAGAGCGCTCCCGCCACCGGCGGAGTGAAGAAGCCTCACCGCTACCGGCCAGGCACAGTCGCTCTCCGTGAGATCCGCCGGTACCAGAAGTCCACGGAGCTGCTGATCCGTAAGCTTCCCTTCCAGCGCCTGGTAAGAGAAATCGCCCAGGACTTCAAGACCGATCTCCGCTTCCAGAGCTCGGCCGTCATGGCCCTGCAGGAGGCCAGCGAGGCTTATCTGGTGGGGCTGTTTGAGGACACAAATCTGTGCGCCATCCACGCTAAGAGGGTCACCATCATGCCCAAAGACATCCAGCTGGCCCGCCGCATCCGTGGGGAGAGGGCCTAGATCTGTCCTGCACCCCGAGTACAACACAAAGGCTCTTCTCAGAGCCACCACATCCTCCTCATCAGAGCTGGTGCCGCTTATATCCGCCATTATGTTCCGTACTAGTGTCTGCACCAGACGGTTTATATGGCAATGTCGGTATCTACATCCATCCTCGATTACTGCGATTACTGCGGAGCTGGAAGTCAATGCGGGAAATAATCGGATTGATCTTAGTCCATATCCCTGAGATCAGACACGTGCGGGCAGTGAGTGAAAGTAAATTTCACCCATTAATGTACGATTGTAAGTGACTGCCCGTGTGCGCAGGTACATAGCGGACTACAGCATAGATCTGTCCTGATCACCTCAATATCAGTCTTATCACCACAAAGTTCACTTTGAAGAGCTGATCCTTCACATCTGCCTGTTATTTTCCTCTTAGTCCTTTTGTTCTACAAAGTGTCATAACAATTGTAGTCACACAACCATAAAGTCATTCCATGCAACAATAAACATTGTTATATTATGTACTACAATGCAGGAGGATTTTTTTTTTTTGCAAAAAAAAACGGATTACATACCTAACCATAATAGTTTAAATCAATGCATGGATAAAGTGCCAGCAGTGCAAGGTTTTGGCTCTAGCAACAAAACTGCCACACACCTGCTTAATTGCATGAATGGTATATAGGTAAGTACTACCCTTCAAAAAAAAAAAAAAAAAGTCATAATTGCAGTCCCAAACGTGCAGCCATTTCATCAAATACTAAGTATTGATTGACATATTGAGTGCAGCAAAGCAGGAGGAATATTATTGCAAAAAAACAGGGATTAAATACCTAAACATGATAGGTTGAATAGAATAGACTCCCCTCGTTTCTGGTCTGACGAAGCCTGCTCTGTGACACGCAAAATGCTGTTACCTCTCCTGGGGGGGCTCCACACTCTTGCACTTTATCCCTGCATTGATTTACATTCTATTCTGTTTTGGTATGTAATCCCTGTGTTTTTGTTTTTGTTTTTTTTTTTAAAATCTTCCAGCATTGCAGCACCTGTCTACTTAATATTTGATGAAATGACTATGTTTGTGAGTACATTTTTTTTTCTTTAAGGAGGGCAGTACTAATTGTGTAAGTTTGTAGGGGTTTTGTTAATATCCAGACCCTTGCACTTTATCCCTGCATTGATTTAAACTCTTGTTTTTTTGGTATGTAATCCCTAGGGTTTTTTTTTCATTTTTTTTTATTCCTCCTACATAGTATAATTTTATATATAAATAATAATTATTTAATGGAATGACTACATGGTTGTGACTACAATTGTTATGACTTTGGCAGCAGGGTGGTACTTACCCATATGTAATTACACAGGTCTGTAGTGTTTTTTTTTCCTGCCAGAAGTCTATTGCATCTGTCATCTTTTCCTCTTTATTATATTCAATATTTGTATCTGATATGGTTTTTGTACCCAAATCAATGTCATTGTTTTGCAGGATACCCCACTTGTTTCTCCGGTTTTTCTTTTCATTTTTTTATTAGTGGTTTTGCAATCACCCCATGGGTAACCAAACAGGTCTCCCTGAGGTCTCTCTATTTACTCGATCTTTTTACTAGTATTTACTTGGATAATATCTGAAGGATTTAGCTTTTTCTAAGCTTCTATTGCTATGGACCTCTCACGCTCCGGTCAGGAAGAGCCTCCGCCAGTCGGAGCATTGTATGCGATCCCCGCCCCAGTTATACGGCCGTGTGACTGCTGCCTAACTACTGCTCCCATCATCCCGTGCCAGCTCTGCACTACTACTCAGCAATCTTCATACTCTGGCTGGTGATAGATGAAGCCGTTTATATCCCTCCACACACCGGACATTGGCGCCTGAGTGTGAGGCCGCTTCTCTGGGAAAATGTAAGATCATGTTATAGCACGGACCTCCTGCTTGTAGCTGTGGAACTGATCTGTACATAGACTGCAGGAATAAGCGACTGGGGAGATAATGACGGAGATCTGGAAAGCTGCTTACATAACACATTAGTGTTCGGTGGATTTTATCTATGGACTGTATTTGGGATAATTCTCATGGGGAAGAAGTTATATTAGAGTCAAAAGAACGGCAAAGAAGCAGAAAGGGCAGTAAATTCAAACTCCCTAACAGTTCCGTATTCAGCCAATCAGCAGAGGAAAGGGCGGAGTTCTCAGTCTATAAAACACGCCCAGGACACGCGTCATCTCCTCAGTTCTCATTCTGGTCCGACCATCCTCTACATCAGGGGTGGGCAATTAATTTTCCCATGGGGCCGCATGAGAAATTGGGATTGGTTTAGAGGGCCCGACTAATATAATTACCTCAGTTCTACCCAATATACTACATCACTACACCCCCTCCATATACTACACCTGTAATAAACTACATCACTACACCCCTATATACTACACCTGTATTATACTACACCCCCCATATACACCTGTAATATACTACACCCCCATATACACCTGTATTATACTGCACCACTATATAATACACCTCCGATATACTACATCATTACACCCCTATATACTACACCTGTATTATACTACACTCCCTCCATATACTACACCTGTAATAAACTACACCACTACACCCCTATATACTACACCTGTATTATACTACACTCCCTCCATATACCTGTAATATACTACACCCCCATATACACCTGTATTATACTGCACCACTATATAATACACCTCCGATATACTACATCATTACACCCCTATATACTACACCTGTATTATACTACACTCCCTCCATATACCTGTAATATACTACACCCCCATATACACCTGTATTATACTGCACCACTATATAATACACCTCCGATATGCTACATCATTACACCCCTATATACTACACCTGTAATATACTACATCACTACACCCCATATACTACACCTGTAATATACTACATCACTACACCACTATATAGCACACCTGTAATATACTACAACTCCATATAGTACACCTGTAATATACTACACCTCCATATAGCACACCTGTAATATACTACAACTCCATATAGTACACCTGTAATATACTACACCTCCATATAGCACACCTGTAATATACTACACCTCCATATAGCACACCTGTAATATACTACACCTCCATATAGCACACCTGTAATATACTACACCTCCATATAGCACACCTGTAATATACTACACCTCCATATAGCACACCTGTAATATACTACACCTCCATATAGCACACCTGTAATATACCACACCTCCATATAGCACACCTGTAATATACTACATCACTACACCCCTATATAGCACACCTGTAATATACTACACCTCCATATAGTACACCTGTAATATACTACATCACTACACCCCATATACTACACCTGTAATATAGTACACCCCCATATAGCACACCTGTAATATACTACAACTCCATATAGTACACCTGTAATATACTACACCTCCATATAGCACACCTGTAATATACTACACCTCCATATAGCACACCTGTAATATACTACATCACTACACCCCATATACTACACCTGTAATATAGTACACCCCCATATAGCACACCTGTAATATACTACAACTCCATATAGCACACCTGTAATATACTACATCACTACACCCCTATATAGCACACCTGTAATATACTACAACTCCATATAGCACACCTGTAATATACTACACCTCCATATGGTACACCTGTAATATACTACAACTCCATATGGTACACCTGTAATATACTACATCACTACACCCCTATATAGCACACCTGTAATATACTACACCTCCATATAGTACACCTGTAATATACTACATCACTACACCCCATATACTACACCTGTAATATAGTACACCCCCATATAGCACACCTGTAATATACTACAACTCCATATAGTACACCTGTAATATACTACACCTCCATATAGCACACCTGTAATATACTACACCTCCATATAGCACACCTGTAATATACTACATCACTACACCCCATATACTACACCTGTAATATAGTACACCCCCATATAGCACACCTGTAATATACTACAACTCCATATAGCACACCTGTAATATACTACACCTCCATATAGCACACCTGTAATATACTACACCTCCATATAGCACACCTGTAATATACTACACCACTATATACACCTCCATATAGCACACCTGTAATATACTACACCCCCATATGTCACACACCCTGCACCCCCATATCACACACTACACCCCCATATGTCACACACCATGCCCACATATCTCACCCTGCCTGTACCCCAACTTACCCCTCTCAAACACTCTGTACCCCTTCACATGCTTCTGTCAGTCTGCAGCCCTCATATGCACTCACCCTGCAGCCCCCCTCCCCCTCATGTCCCCTCTTTTCTCATTACCAGTCATCATGTGTCCACATCTTCAGGATTCAGTATCTTTGCTTTCTGCCCGGCATCCTGTGTCTCCTCCCACACAGTCACATGGGCGTGACATCATCGCAGGTCCTGCAGCATGAATTATTCAGTCTGCTGTGCTGCTCCTTCTCCTGCAGGGCGGGCGGGAACTTTTGAAATGACACACGCAGCGCAGTACTGACAACGTCAGAGCGCGAATGTGTCACTGACAATTAGTGCGAACAGAGGAAAGACTCCTGCGTTCTGCTGCCTGCACTGACTGTGCGGACCTGCACAGGCTCTCTCCCTCTCCCTGCTCGGCACGCTGCAGCCCGGCTCCACTGCACCGGCTGAAGACGGGCGGGCCGGTCACAGAGAGCAGGCGGGCCGGATGTGGCCCGCGGGCCGCCTTTTGCCCAGGTCTGCTCTACATAAAGGAGGAGTCGGCGGCCGTTCATCACTTGTTCTGTTCTCACTTCTCTGAAAATGTCTGGTCGCGGTAAAGGAGGAAAAGGTCTCGGGAAAGGCGGCGCCAAGCGGCACAGGAAGGTGCTCCGTGATAACATCCAGGGCATCACCAAGCCCGCCATCCGCCGCCTCGCCCGCAGAGGAGGCGTCAAGCGCATCTCCGGCCTCATCTACGAAGAGACTCGCGGAGTCCTGAAAGTTTTTCTGGAGAATGTGATCCGTGACGCCGTCACCTACACCGAGCACGCCAAGAGGAAGACCGTCACCGCCATGGACGTGGTGTACGCGCTGAAGCGCCAGGGCCGCACTCTCTACGGCTTTGGAGGTTAATTCTGCTCTATTCTGTTCTGACAACACAAAGGCTCTTCTCAGAGCCACCCACATCTACCTGAAAGGCTACAATGTCCTGCTGCTGTGGGGTGAGCGGAGGGCGGATCTCCTGTGCCCTGGTGAATGCTGTTCGCTCTCACTGATCTATCATGTGGCTGATCATGTAACACCGGGGTACATGATGGGGGTGGTATAGCCGAACATGGCGATATCTGAGTACAGTCCATATCCTGCTGTGCTGCGGTCACTACAGAGTAAGAAGCAAAGTTCTGCTGTGAGATGAATGTTTTGATGCCGCTTTAATGATATTTATAGGAGCAGACCCGTGTGGGTGATCGGGTGCAGCGAATATTCACCGGAAATAACGCTGTATGAGGCAGCTGGATAGATGGACGAACTGTACCGGGTTTATAAACTACTGTGTAATCACCGCGTCTTGGGCACTTTAATCTCGGATCGATGGAGGCCACCGAAGATTGATAACCCTTCAGAATAATAATGGCGGCTCATCCTCCATCCAGCGCGATCACCGTGTGCGGGGGCAGCAGGTCTGGAGGACAGGACTGCGCTGTATCCGGAGTATTGTAGAGCTGCCCCAGACCTGAACCCTCACAATATAATCCCCCCTATATGCAGAGGCGCAGGCTATAATCAGATGGACGGAGAGCAGCGATTGGGGGGATGTTCACAATAACGGCAGGAGGGTCACAGCAGCGGAGACTGAAAAGTAACTGTAACCGAAGATGAATACGGAGACACCAAAGGGTTACACGGATGAGCGCTCTTAATGACATGACGTGTATATAGGCGGAGCTACGACGAATTTGAAATTCCCGCTCAGTGGTGACGGTTTCTTCTGTCCCTTTTCTGTGACACGTGCTCCTGCCTTCTTTACAGTTTGTGCTGCTGCTGTGGGGTGAGCTGACTGCCGATCTCCGGTGCATGCTGTCACTGATCTGTCATGTGTCTGATAATACAGATAAGTCCGGGGTGTATAATCCAGTACAAGTGTCTCCTTCCCGTATTTAACTCATTACTGGCCAAGTATCAGCCGATCCCGCTCCACAATAGTACCCGTTCCCCTGACCTATGGCGACTGTGAGAAGAACGGGTATTATTGTACCCCCCAAACCCCTGCAGCGCCCACATCCTGCTAGAACATACGAGGTGATCGGGCAGAGCTACCTGTATCCATAGTTCCGGCTGCGCACGACTGTGACCCTATTTAGCGGGGAAGTTTGTGATTTCTGTAAGATTGCTTCTAGGTAGCCGCACTAAGTTATATGAAAACCCGGCGTCTCCACTCCACGGCAAAGACAATACATTTCTGTCCTCAGCACAAGACCCTCCCTCCCCTGTATATACTGAGCGCTGCTGTATACACTATAGAATTGTGCCAACTGAAAAGCAACCGCTGCTCCATCACCACATGATGTCAGCTCTGGAGCAGATCAGCCCATTCATTTCACGCCCTGAATATCTGCTCTGTAGGAAACGCAGCACAGGAGTGCGGGAAGTACATATATCTATACACCGCCTGGTGCTCCTGTTCTATCAGACAATCCGACAAGTTCAGACATCGGCCGATATCAGCGGCACCAGCTCTGATGAGGAGGATGTGGTGGCTTAGAAGAGCCTTTGTGTTGTGGATGATGCGGATCAGCGGCGTCACTTGCTCTTCTTGCCGCTGCTCTCGGTCTTCTTGGGCAGCAGCACGGCCTGGATGTTGGGCAGGACGCCTCCCTGGGCAATGGTCACCCCACCCAGCAGCCTGTTCAGCTCCTCGTCATTGCGCACAGCCAGCTGCAGGTGCCGGGGGATGATGCGGGTCTTCTTGTTGTCCCGGGCAGCATTGCCGGCCAATTCCAGGATCTCAGCTGTCAGATACTCGAGCACAGCGGCCAGGTAGACCGGAGCGCCGGCGCCCACTCTCTCGGCGTAATTGCCCTTGCGGAGAAGCCTGTGCACACGACCGACCGGGAACTGCAGTCCTGCCCGGGATGAGCGGGTCTTGGCCTTAGCGCGGGCCTTCCCTCCTTGTTTGCCGCGTCCTGACATCGCTGCGTTTTCAAAGATCAGCAGATAAAGAACTGTAATGTGACGCGTGTGCGGCTCCGGAGTGTTTTATAAGCGGCTGCTCCGCCCTCCTCTCCTGTCATTGACTGAATCTGAAGTCAGCCATTTCAGATTTACGAGGGTATGGAGAGAACAGTACTATATGGGGGTACTAGAAAACTAGGAACATCGCGGGCAGTAACAGGTTAACACAGCGTCTATGGGCGGAGCCAGAGCCTTACTGACTGCTGATTGGCTGAGCGTTAAATTTGAAATTCCCGCCCTATGGCTGAGAGTTTCCGCTCTTTGTTCTCGGTACACGCGGTGATTCGGTTTATTTCGTCTTCTCGAATAAGAAATAACATTTGGAACACCATTCTAAGTTTGAACTGGGTGCAAGAACCTAAAAAAAATCACTAAATTCATGTCAGTATTCACACAGCAGTTTCTGCTATTACATGTATTCCCCTTGCATAGTCACTGGTGTGCATACCTTATCTCCATATATTTCCTCTTCTCAGGCCGGGAGTGATTGATCTGTCCGCACTATATTGCTGTATACTGCGCTGTATGGGCTTTTCATATTCTACTAATACTGGACTGTTTGGAGTAACACTGAATATTACTATGAAAGCTTTATATGGGTGTAAAAAGTACAATATGGGATGTAGACAGCATGGAAGGTGCACAGCAGTATATGCATACCTTACAACTTTTGAAATAAGGAAAGATGGACAAATCATGCGTTGCGCGCAGCAGCAAATTTTGACCACGCCCCTAGCCACACCCATTTGGCAGTAAGGGTCATTCAGTAGATGCCCCGGACTGTTCGTTAATACGGTAGTCATAGCAGCCAGATTTTTCTTATTTCTATGTGTCACTATATGACATGTTTCTTATTTGTGCCTATAAGGCCATGTTCACACGTTGCATCAATTGTTTATTTTTGTTTCTGCCGTTGTCTGCACTATACTATGCAATAACAATCTTCTCTGATTTTTCCTGCATTTTTTTCTGCCTTTTCTCTATTATTTAATGCGTTTTTGGTTCAGATGTGAATCTGCGTTTTTAAGTGTTTTTACTGTAGAGAGGCTTTTTCCTGCGTTTTTTTAAGTTCCACATAGAAACCTCCAGAGAAAAAAAGCATCAAAACTGCAGAGATCAGCGGCGTGTTTTCATGGAATCCACTTTACTTGGACAATTAAACACAGCAAAATGTGTGCAAAAAAACCAGCAGAAAAAATATGCAGCATTTACACTACATGTGAACACGGACTAAATGTCCAAGCAAAGTGGATGAGACGTAATGAAATCTCAGTCCTCGGTCTGAAGTCGCTGCTGAACTGTGCGGATTTGGTGTTTTTTTTCTTTATAATCTTCAGGATTCACATCAACACAAAACGTATCAAATAAGGGGACAATGCATAATAAATACCGCAAACACGCAATAATCAGAGAAGAATGTTATTGTCTTCGTGGTGCGGACACCTGCAGATAAAATGCAGCATTTACACTATGTGTGAACACGGCCTCAGCGATGCATTTTTATTACATTTTTATGGGATTTAATAAATAAAAATAATTTGCGCTATTTTTTTCCCGCCATTTACCAATCCCCATAAATAGTCTGATCGCTGTCTTGTTCAAGTCTTTACGATTACAGGGACACCAAATATGTCCATGTTATTTGCTGATTTGTGATGTTTATTATTTTATAAAAAGTGTAATAAAATGACATTCTATTTTTTTTGATTATTTTTAGTAATTTTAATAGAAGAAAAAAACCCTCTTTTCTTCTCCCTCTAGAATAAAGGACACAGAGACGCTGCTCTGTACAATGGAGCTCTGTGCAATCAGAGGCTTCATTGTAGGTTTATTCATATAAAATCCTCCCTCTTACATCATCAATTCCTAGTGGATCAACAGCTAGAGCAGCGGTGGGGAACCTCCGGCCCGTGAAGACTTTTTCTGCGGCCCCCAGGCTGATTCCTGGGGACTGCAGTCGCATCTTGCTGGCTGCTGGCCCTTTAAAACCTCACACAGCGCGCTCAATGCTGAACACTGCATTTCCTGTACCTGAAAGACTACGTCCCCACGCTGGCACTGCCTACGTGAGGACATACTTTGTAGGTGGGGTCGGTGTGAGGAGCGCTAGAATAAAACAGGAGAGGATTGACTGCCAATCCTCCCCCAGGTCTGTTCCCGGCGGTGGTGGCGGCTCCCTGTGCCCGGCCGTGGCTCCCTGTACCCGGCGGTGGCAGCTCACTGTACGCGGTGGTGGCTCCCTGTGCCCGGCGGTGGTGGCTCCTTGTGCCCGGCGGTGGTGGCTCCTTGTGCCCCGCGTCAGCTCCTCCTCTCCATGCCTGCAGCCACCTCCAGCACTCAGTGATCCAAGCCTCCCCCAGTTCTCTAACTGCTTCCAAACTCCCCCAGGTCTGTCTGTGTCCCCAGCGCTCTGTGCCCCTCTTTTTCCCCAGTGATCTGTGCCCCCCCCCAGTCTCCCCAGTGATCTGTGCCGTCTCCCCAGTCTCCCCAGTGATCTGTGCTGTCTCTCCAGTGATCTGTTCTGTCTCCCCAGTGATCTCCGTGCCCCCCTAGTCTCTCCAATGAGCTCTGTGCCACCCCAGTCTCCCCAGTGAGCTCTGTGCTCCCCCCAGTCTCCCCAGTGAGCTCTGTGCCCCACGCCTCTCCCAGGTCTGTCTGTGCCTTCAGCCTCTCCCATCCTTCTCTGTGCCCCCAGCGTCCCCCAGGTTTGTCTGTGCCTCCATCCTCTCCCATCATTCTCTGTGCCCCCAGGGCTGTCTGTGTTCCTCCGGCATCCCCCAGGGCTGTCTGCCCTTGGCTATGTATATAACCCCAGCAATGTTTGTGCACCCAGCTATGTCTGTGCAACCCAGTGATGTGTATATACCCCCAGTACAGTCTGTGCTGCCCAGTGATGTTTGTATCCCCAGTGACATCTATGCCCTGCTGCTTCCCTAGTGATGTATATTCCTCCCAGCCCTCCCCAGCAATGTTTATGCCCCCCCAGCTATGTCTGTGCTCCCCATCAATGATGTATGTACCCCCCAGTGATGTCTATGCCCCCAGCCTCCCCAGTGATCTATATTCCTCCCCACCCTCCCCTGTGATGTATATACAGCCGTCCCAGACAACTCAAACCTGGAAAATCAACAAGAACATTGCCTAATATTACAGCTGCACCAAAGAGTAGAAGCTCCAGCCGCCACAGTGAGTTAATTGTTTTAACAAATATACAGTGCCTACAAGTAGTATTCAACCCCCTTCAGATTTAGCAGGTTTGATAAGATGCAAATAAGTTAGAGCCTGCAAACTTCAAACAAGAACAGGATTTATTAACAGATGCATAAATCTTACAAACCAACAAGTTATGTTGCTCAGTTAAATTTTAATAAATTTTCAACATAAAAGTGTGGGTCAATTATTATTCAACCCCTAGGTTTAATATTTTGTGGAATAACCCTTGTTTGCAATTACAGCTAATAATCGTCTTTTATAAGACCTGATCAGGCCGGCACAGGTCTCTGGAGTTATCTTGGCCCACTCCTCCATGCAGATCTTCTCCAATTTATCTAGGTTCTTTGGGTGTCTCATGTGGACATTAATCTTGAGCTCCTTCCACAAGTTTTCAATTGGGTTAAGGTCAGGAGACTGACTAGGCCACTGCAACACCTTGATTTTTTCCCTCTTGAACCAGGCCTTGGTTTTCTTGGCTGTGTGCTTTGGGTCGTTGTCTTGTTGGAAGATGAAATGACGACCCATCTTAAGATCCTTGATGGAGGAGCGGAGGTTCTTGGCCAAAATCTCCAGGTAGGCCGTGCTATCCATCTTCCCATGGATGCGGACCAGATGGCCAGGCCCCTTGGCTGAGAAACAGCCCCACAGCATGATGGTGCCACCACCATGCTTGACTGTAGGGATGGTATTCTTGGGGTCGTATGCAGTGCCATCCAGTCTCCAAACGTCACGTGTGTGGTTGGCACCAAAGATCTCGATCTTGGTCTCATCAGACCAGAGAACCTTGAACCAGTCTGTCTCAGAGTCCTCCAAGTGATCATGAGCAAACTGTAGACGAGCCTTGACATGACGCTTTGAAAGTAAAGGTACCTTACGGGCTCGTCTGGAACGGAGACCATTGCGGTGGAGTATGTCACTTATGGTATTGACGGAAACCAATGTCCCCACTGCCATGAGATCTTCCCGGAGCTCCTTCCTTGTTGTCCTTGGGTTAGCCTTGACTCTTCGGACAAGCCTGGCCTCGGCACGGGTGGAAACTTTCAAAGGCTATCCAGGCTGTGGAAGGCTAACAGTAGTTCCATAAGCATTCCACTTCCAGATGATGCTCCCAACAGTGGAGACAGGTAGGCCCAACTCCTTGGAAAGGGTTTTGTACCCCTTGCCAGCCTTGTGACCCTCCACGATCTTGTCTCTGATGGCCTTGGAATGCTCCTTTGTCTTTCCCATGTTGACCAAGCATGAGTGCTGTTCACAAGTTTGGGGAGGGTCTTAATTAGTCAGAAAAAGCTGGAAACAGAGATAATTAATCCAAACATGTGAAGCTCATTGTTCTTTGTGCCTGAAATACTTCTTAATACTTTAGGGGAACCAAACAGAATTCTTCTGGTTTGAGGGGTTGAATAATAAATGACCCTCTGAATAAACTTTTCACAATTTAAAAAAAGAAATAACATTCTTTTTTGCTGCATTTCACACTTCCAGGCTGATCTACAGTCCAAATGTCACAATGCCAAGTTAATTCCGAATGTGTAAACCTGCTAAATCTGCAGGGGGTTGAATACTACTTGTAGACACTGTATTAGGGTAATTTTCAAGTTGATAATTTTGTGCGGCCCCCGAAGGTTGGTAGAAATTTCCAAATGGCCCCCGGCAGAAAAGACGTTCCCCACCCCTAAGCTAGAGCAACTAGAAAGCCTAGGAGGCTGCTGGACACATGTTTGAAAGTTGCTGGTTTGAATCCAAGGTGGTGAAAATAAAAAACGTATTTGTCTTTTTTTACTCATTTCTTTATAATAGTTTTATCAGAAGAAATGCATCTGACTCTTTCCTTCACCTACAAAGAGATGCAGTATTTATTTATCCCTCTATCCATCTATCCTCTATTTATCATCTATCCATGTATCCTTTACCTATCCTCTATCCTTCTATATAATCTATCCTCTATCTTCTGTCCTTCTATCTAATCTATCCTCTATCAATCCTATCTAATCAATTCTCTATCTTCTATCCTTCTATCTCATCTATCCTTCATCCTCTATCTAGCCTCTATCTAGCCTCTATCTATCCTTCTATCTAATCTATCCTCTATCTTCTATCCTATATAATTTATCCTCTATCCTTCATCCTCTATCCTAATATCTAATCTATCCTCCATCTCTTCTATCCTTTATCCTTCATCCTCTATCTTCTATCCTATCTAATCTATCCTCTATCCTTCATCCTCTATCCTTCTATCTAATCTATCCTTCATCCTCTATCTTCTATCCTTCTATCTAATCTATCCTCTATCAATCTATCATCTATTCTCTATGGCCTTCTGCGCACACTGCGTTTTTACCAGCAGTTTTACCCGCGATTTTGCTGCGGAAATTTCTTGAGAAATGTTTGAAATCTTTCTGCAGACATTTCCCAGAAAAACCTATGGGAAAAAAATTAGATGTCCGCACACTGCGGTTTTTTCTAAAGAAAATTCTTTCTGCAGAATTTCTTGAGAAAATGTGCATGTCACTTCTTTTCCGCAGGGACCTGCGGTATTTCACTCCATTCACTGTAATGTAATCGCGAAATACCGCGGGTATACCGCAGGTAGCAAGTGCTGTGCGGTATACCCTCGGTATAGCCGCGATTTACCTGCGGTAATGTTCATCACTTCCCTGCATTTTGCAGGGAAGTGATGCCATTACGACAGGAAGAGGAAGTGGAGCAGAGTATAAACACACACACACACACGTCACACTCCCTGGATGCCGCACAGAAGCACTTCCGTGTAACCTCCTAGTGCCCGTGTAGTCTGTGTCCCACTCCAACTCCGCGGCTGCCTGCACTGCAGCGTTTCAGTGTCTGCCCGCAGTATCAGCAGCTTCTCACGCTGCAGTGCTGGCAGCCGCGGGGATGACGAGCGCTGCTGTCAGGAGGTTAGATGAGATCATTACCTGCTGTGACGATCTCCTGCTCTCCTGACATCAGCGCTGTCACTGACTTCTATGGTATGGATCGGATCGCCGTAGGACGCCATTATTGGATTACGCCGGACCTTGAATTGATTGTTCTTTTCAATAAATTGGTGAAAGAGGGAATGTTTTGGGGGAGTGTTTTTTCAAATAAAACTTTTTTTGTTGTCTATTTTTTATTTCTTACTGACTGGGTTGGTGATATCAGGTATCTGATAGACGCCGTGACATCACTAACCCCAGGGCTTGATGGCAGGTGACATTACACATCTGGAATCAACCCCAAATATTACTCTGTCTGCCACCGCACCAGGGCAATGGGATGAGTTGGGGCGAAGCGCCAGGATTGGCACATTCAATGGATGCGCCACTTCTGGGGCGGCTGTAGCCTGCTATTTTTAGGCTGGGGAGTGTCCAATAATGGTGGACCTCCCTAGTCTGATAATACCAGACCACAGCTGTCCGCCTTACCTTGGCTGGGGATCCAATTTGGGGGGACCCCACGTTTTTTGTTTTAAAGTATTTATTCAATGTAAAATAATAGCGTGGGGTGCCCTCTGTTTTAGATTACCAGCCAAGGTAAAGCTGCCAGCTGTGGTTTGCAGGCTGCAGCCGTCTGCTTTAGCCTAGCTGGCTACAAAAGATGGGGGGACCTCACATCGTTTTTTTTTTAAATAAATTTTTTATTCTTTGGCTAAATACAAGGCTAAGCACCCTTTAGTGCCACATGAAAGTCACTAAAGGGTGCCAGCTTAGAAAATGCAGGGAGGTGGGACATTATGTTACGAACCGGTGCCGCCATAGCCGCAAGCAGCCTGCTGCGGTTCCTGTTGCGCCCACTGCCGTTCTTGGCCGTGCCTCGGGTCATCCAGTTGGCTGTTCCTTCCACCACGTTTAAGTGTGGAGAGGCGGCTAGTGCGCATGCGTGCGCCGATTTACCCCAGCCAGAGTTTAAGCCCGGTGTTTTGCCTACTGAGCATGCTCAAACTGATAGTCTGCTTTCTGAGCCTGTTGCTCAGCCTACTGGGCATGCTCAGGCACTTAGTGCACCAGAGGCTAGGTCCCATAAGGACCTCAATGATCACGTCCGTGAGGTGGCAGGCCCTGATAGGGCAGAGGGTGTCAGGTGTCCTGATGACGTGGCAACTCCGGACTGGCTCGCAGAGGCCCGCCCCTATGATCTGGCACCTCAGTATTGGTCGTCAGACGATGACTGGTGAAGTGTTTGGGGCGTGGCTGCCATGAAGTCATCAATGACGTAGCGGTTCCGGATAGGTCGCATGTGACGTCACTGATGACATGGCACTCTGCTATTGGACCTTGGTGGTTCCACCCTGGGTTTGGGGCGGACCCAGGTTATAAAAGGGGCTTGAGACAACATGGAGGTGCGCAGTCTTCACATTTGCTCAGTCAGAGCACACCTCCATGTTAGAGCCTCATTGCGGCATAAGCCTATGTTGGGAAGCGGTAGGTAGGGTTAGGCGAACGGTGCCTGTCACGCCAAGATTCGTGGTTCGGCACATCAGGGTCAGGCTCCGTACTTCCCTCCTGCCGTTCCAGTCTTGCTATAGCAGCCCAGTGGCGTTAACTGGGTTGCGGCTGCTGTGCTTCCTGTCCGATTGTGCTCCCTACGCACACGGACAACGCACCTGCTGCGACACCTGTCCGATTGTGCCCCCTACGCACACGAACAACGCACCTGCTGCGCCACCTGTCCGATTGTGCCCCCTACGCACACGGACATTGTACCTGCTGCGCCACCTATCCGGTTGTGCCCCCTACGCGCACGGACTGTGTACCCCAAGGCCCCTGTGGAGTTAACAGGGTGTTCCTTATCCTCCTCGGCTTCCCGGTCAACGCTACTAGTGTACCCATGTGGCCTGACGTGTCCTACACACACGTGGCCAGGCGAGAGGTGGCCAGAAACGCTAATCGGAGGACCGCTCGGCCTGACGTGTCCTACACACGTGGCCGACAGGGCGCTTTCCTGGCGGTCTTCCGGTCAACGCTACCTGGTTACCACCCGGCCTGAAGCGTTTCCTGCACACGTGGTTGGCGTAGCGCTAGGTGCACCAAAACGCTAATTGGGTTGTCGTCCGGTCTGACGTGTCCCAACACACGTGACCGGTTCCCAGAGTTCCTGGGTTATCTCAGAGCCATCCAGCTCTATAGTCTCCGCCTAACCCTCAGGTGCCAGCAGTTCCTTTGTCATCTGGAGCACGGTGGGCCCCGACTGGCGATTAGGATATATACCCCCTGATCCTAATCTGCCGCCCCCCCCCCCCCGTAACACATTATATAGGTCTTTCTCATCTATTATCTATCCCTCTATCTATTCATCTATCCATCTTTCCCTCTATCTATTATCTGTAAGCATAAAAAAAACCGCAGGGACCATCCTGCGGAAAAAATGCATGCGTTTTTTCTGCGGTTTTTGTGCGTTTTTTTACCGCAGGTGCGGTAATCTTCAACTCCCAGAAGATTCCTGCTATGTACGCACTAGAAAAGTGATTTTTCTCAAGAAAATTTCTTGAGAAACTTCTGGGAGTTGAAGATTACCGCATCTGCGGAAATAAAAAGCACCAAAACCGCGGCTTTGCTGCGTTTTTTCCGCAGGTTTGTCCCTGCGGTTTTTTATAAATAAAGCATGTTGAAAAAGTGAAAAAAAAAGGTAATGTCCTTCTGATATAGATAGATAGAGAAATAGATAGATATGGATAGATAGAAGAATGGATAGATAGATAGAAGGATAGATAGAGGGATAGATAGAGGACAGATCAATCAATAGATAGAGTCCCTGTGAGCACACACTGCATTTCTCACGAGCGGTGGGAAATGACCTGTAATTACCTCTGCAGTCTCATTCTGCACAGTGTCAGTCGCGGCTGGATGGAAGCGTCGTGGGACATACGTGGATTACGCCGGAGCTGTGTGTTGGGGGGTTAATAAAGGGGTGAAAGACGGGCTTTTTGTCTTTTATTTAAAATAAAGGATTTTTCCGTGTGTGTGTTTATTCACTTTACTTACAGGTTAATCATGAAAGCTGTCTCATAGACGCTGCCATGATTAAGCCTGGAGTTAAATGGCAGCGATCCGCTGCCATTTAAGGCTACTTGTACACTTGCGTTGGACGGCTTCCGTTACTATCCACAGCTTTGAAGAATTACGGTAAACATTGCAGGAAACCGTTATATTCCTCATAGACTACAATTAGCTACGGATAGCAACGGATGGTCTTGCGTTGCATCTGCTGCACGACGCAGCGTCGTTATTTTGATGCTGTGTCGGGTGGAAGGAACGCTGCATGTAGCGTTTTTGTGTTGTTAAATAGCTCACCTTGATGGATTCTATTGGAATCTGCCACGGTGTCAAATGATTGTCTATGGTGGCAGTTTCCGCCGCTATGCGCTAAGCGGCGGAATCCGCTGACGGATTTTGTCACGTTCTGCTGCGCATGCTCAGCATGTCCAGCAGAACGATTGAAATCGTTTATAATCACTCCTGGTCTCTGCCCCCCCCTCTCATACTCACCGATCACGGGCGTGATGCTGCACAGTTGTCACAAAGCTCCGGCGGCTTTTCCTCTTTTGAAAAAGCCAGCCGCCCATTATTCAATCTCGTATTCACTGCTTCCCCCGCCCACCCTCGCCTATGATTGGTTGCAGTCAGACCCTCCTCCACGCTGAGTTACAGTTGTCTCACTGCAACCAATCACAGCCGCCAATGGGCGGGTCTATATCGTGCAGTACAATAAATAAATAATTAAAAAAACAAGCCAAACTGCTAAAGGCTGGTATTGTCAGGATGGGAAGCCCCACGTTATGGGAAACAATAACGATATCAGCCAGCAGCCACCTGGATTTGCCCCATCCATTAGATGCGACAGTCCCGGGACTCGACCCGGCTCACCCCGAATTGCCCTGGTGCGGTGGCAATCTAGGTAATAAAGAGTTAATGGCAGCAGCCCATAGCTGCCACTAAGTCCTAGGTTAATCATGGCAGGCGTCTATGAGACACATTCCATGATTAACCTGTAAATGAAAGTAAATAAACACACACACCCAAAAAAATCCTTTATTTGGAATGAAAGAAAAAAAAAAACACCCTCTTTCACCACTTTATTAAAATCCCCAAATACCCCTCCAGGTCCGGCGTAATCCACACGAGGTCCGGCGACGCAACCAGCTCTGCTACATGAAGCTGACAGGAGCGGCAGTAGAACACGACCACTCTCTATCAGCTCCACGCAGCAACTGAAGTGAATTGCTCTGTCAGCGGGGACGTCACTGAGGTAATGCTGGTGTGTGTGCGGTGATGATGGGTGCGGTAGTGCCTGCGTGTGCGGGGATGATGGGTGCTGTAGTGCCGGTGTGTGTGCGGGAATGATGAGGGCTGTAGTGTCGGGATGTGTGCGGTGATGATGTGGGCGGTAGTGTCGGGATGTGTGCGGTGATGTGGGCTGTCTCTCCATAAGGATGTCATCTCCTTTGTCTACACTTGTCCATCCTGTGCCCGGAACAAGACGCCCAAACACCTGACCTATGGCCGTCTCCTGCCTCTACCGATTCCCTCCATTCCATGGCAACACATTGCCATGGATTTTATCACGGACTTGCCGTTATCTTCTGAATATATGGTCATTTGGGTCGTGGTGCACCGATTCTCCAAGATTGTTCATTTCGTCCCCATGGTCAGTCTTCTCTCTGTTCCGGAACTCGCCGATGCCTTCATTCAGCACATCTTCCAGCTGCACGGATTTCCCTTGCATATACAGTCATGGCCAAAAGTTTTGAGAATGCTACAAATATTAATTTTTACAAAGTCTACTGCTTACGTTTTTCTAATGGCAATTTGCATATTCTCCAGAATGTCATAAAGAGTGATCAGCTTAACAGAAATTACTTGCAAAGTCAATATTGGCTAAGAAAATGAACTTCAACCCCCAAAACACATTTCAACATCATTGAATTTCTTCCCTTAAAAGGAGCAGCTAACATTGTTTTAGTGATTGTTCCAGTAACACAGGTGTGGGTGTGATGAGGACAGGGCTGGCGATCAATCAGTCATGATTAAGTAAGAATGACACCACTGGACACTTTAAAAGGAGGCTGGTGCTTGGTATCATTGTTTCTCTTCAGTTAACCATGGTTACCTCTAAAGAAACACGTGCAGCCATCATTGCTCTGCACAAAAATGGCCTAACAGGGAAGAGTATCGCAGCTACAAAGATTGCACCTCAGTCAACAATCTATCACATCATCAAGAACTTCAAGGACAGAGCTTCCATTGTTGCCAAAAAGGCTCCAGGGCGCCCAAGAAGGACCAGCAAACGCCAGGACCGTATCTTAAAACTGTTTCAGCTGTGAGATCGGACTACCAGCAGTGGCGAGCTAGCTCAGCAATGGCAGAAGGCTGGTGTGAGTGCTTCTGCACGCACTGTGAGGCGGAGACTCTTTGAGCAAGGCCTGGTTTCAAGGAGGGCAGCAAAGAAGCCACTTCTCTCCAGAAAAAACATCAGGGACCGACTGATATTCTGCGACAGGTACAGGGAGTGGACTGCTGAGGACGGGGGTAAAGTCATTTTCTCTGATGAATCCCCTTTTCGATTGTTTGGGACATCTGGAAAACAGCTTATTAGGAGAAGAAGAGGTGAGCGCTGCCACCAGTCTTGTCTCATGCCAACTGTTAAGCATCCTGAAACCATTCATGTGTGGGGTTGCTTCTCAGCCAAGGGAATCGCACCACTCACAGTCTTGCCTAAAAACACAGCCATGAATAAAGAATGGCACCAGAATGTCCTCCAAGAGCAACTTCTCCCAACTGTCCAAGAGCAGTTTGGCGCCCAACAATGCCTTTTCCAGCATGATGGAGCACCTTGCCATAAGCAAAGGTGATCACTAAATATATGGCAATATATGGGGTTAATATCAGCTGTGATTTGACAAAAAAACAGCTGCATCAAGGATAGTAATGGGGAGGCGCATGAGACTCCCTATAATCAACTCTATAAGTCAAAAGAAATAAACACAAACACAAGGGAAATCCTTTATTTGAAATAAAATAGACGCACACCCTCATTCCCTCCGCAGCTCTGTGAGGAGCGGTGACGTCACTGAAGCCACCGGAGTTCACACCTGGAGACTCCCAGGGTATCATGTGTGACCGCCGGTCACCTCTGCCGGATTGCGGGACACGGCGGCAGGGCAGTCCGGCAATCAGGTCACCGGAGATCACAGCCCGAATATCACCACATCCGCTCCTGTCTACAGCCTCACATTGTATAATTACACAGCAGGACCACACACAGGTCTGTTTACCCCATATACTCCTGAGAGCTCCTCATATACATCCATACAGGGCCATATACTGCTGTGCACCTTCCATGTTGTCTACTTCCCATATTGTACTTTTTACACCCATATAAAGCTTTCATAGTAATATTCAGTGTTACTCCAAACAGTCCAGTATTAGTAGAATATGCAAAGCCCATACAGCGCTGTATACAGCAATATAGTGCGGACAGATCAATCACTCCCGGCCTGAGAAGAGGAAATAAACCGAATCACCGCGTGTTACCGAGAACAAAGAGCGGAAACTCTCAGCCATAGGGCGGGAATTTCAAATTTAACGTTCAGCCAATCAGCAGTCAGTAAGGCCCTGGCTCCGCCCATAGACGTTTAGTTAACCAGTTACTGCCCGCGATGTTCCCAGTACCTCCATATAGTACTGTTATCTCCATATGCTACAAACCTCCATAAAATCTCAAAATGGTTGTGTATACTGACATTGCCGTATAACCCCATATCTCTGTATAACGCAGTATATTCCTAATCTAGGACTGTGAACCGCAATATTACGCAATACATCTGTATAAAAGGTACTTTATATTCCCACTATAACACTATATACCGCGTCATTGTGCTGTATAGCCAGTCTCTCCAGTATCAGGCTCTGCTGTAGACAATGTGGTGGCTCTTAGAAGAGCCTTTGTGGTGTGGAGGATGGGAGCAGCGGTGGTGATCACTTGGCGCTGGTGTACTTGGTGACGGCCTTGGTGCCCTCGGACACGGCGTGCTTGGCCAGCTCTCCCGGCAGCAGCAGGCGCACGGCGGTCTGGATCTCCCGGGAGGTGATGGTGTGGCGCTTGTTGTAATGAGCCAGGCGGGAGGCTTCCCCTGAGATGCGCTCGAAGATGTCACCGACGAAGCAGTTCATGATGCCCATGGCCTTGGAGGAGATGCCGGTGTCGGGGTGCACCTGTTTCAGCACCTTGTACACGTAGATGGCATAGCTCTCCTTCCGGCTCTTCCTCCGCTTCTTGCCGTCCTTCTTCTGAGTCTTGGTCACGGCTTTCTTGGAGCCCTTCTTGGCGGCTGGGGCGGACTTGGCGGGATCAGGCATGATGAGACCAGAAAGACAACGTCACAAGAGAAGAGATTAGTGATCCTGCTCCTCCCAGAGCGGCCGTATTTATAGACCGGCCATGCAAATGAGCACTGACGCCACATCGCTGTTCCATTAGGGGAAAAAGCATGTGACTTGTGGAAACGTCATGATCACCGCCCCTGCAGCTCATTGGAGGATCCACAAGTCTCATTTCCATGGCTGACTTCAGATTCAGTCAATGACAGGAGAGGAAGGCGGAGCAGCCGCTTATAAAACACTCCGGAGCCGCACACGTGTCACATTACAGTTCTTTACCTGCTGATCTTTGGAAACGCAGCGATGTCTGGACGCGGCAAACAAGGAGGGAAGGCCCGCGCTAAGGCCAAGACCCGCTCATCCCGGGCAGGACTGCAGTTCCCGGTCGGTCGTGTGCACAGGCTTCTCCGCAAGGGCAATTACGCCGAGAGAGTGGGCGCCGGCGCTCCGGTCTACCTGGCCGCTGTGCTCGAGTATCTGACCGCTGAGATCCTGGAATTGGCCGGCAATGCCGCCCGGGACAACAAGAAGACCCGCATCATCCCCCGGCACCTGCAGCTGGCCGTGCGCAATGACGAGGAGCTGAACAGGCTGCTGGGTGGGGTGACCATTGCCCAGGGAGGCGTCCTGCCCAACATCCAGGCCGTGCTGCTGCCCAAGAAGACCGAGAGCGGCAAGAAGGGAAAGTGAGCGCCGCTGACCCCGCATCATCCACAACACAAAGGCTCTTCTAATAGCCACCACATCCTCCTCATCAGAGCTGGTTCCGCTGATATCGGCCGATGTCTGAACTTATCGGATTGTCTGATAGAACAGGAGCACCAGGCGGTGTATAGATATATGTACTACCCGCACTCCTGTGCTGCGTTTCCTACAGAGCAGATATTCAGGGCGTGAAATGACTGGGCTGATCTGCTCCAGAGCTGACATGTGGTGATGGAGCAGCGGTTGCTTTTCAGTTGGCACAATTCTATAGTGTATACAGCAGCGCTCAGTATATACAGGGGAGGGAGGGTCTTGTGCTGAGGACAGAAATGTATTGTCTTTACCGTGGAGTGGAGACGCCGGGTTTTCATATAACTCTTAGTGCGGCTACCTAGAAGCAATCTTACAGAAGTCACAAACTTCCCCGCTAAATAGGGTCACAGTCATGCGCAGCCGGAACTATGGATACAGGTAGATCTGCCCGATCACCCCGTATGTTCTAGCAGGATGTGGGCGCTGCAGGGGTTTGGGGGGTACAATAATACCCGTTCTCGTCAGTCGCCATAGGTCAGGGGAACGGGTACTATTGTGGAGCGGGATCGGCCGATACTTGGCCAGTAATGAGTTAAATACGGGAAGGAGACACTTGTACTGCACTATACACCCCGGTGTTATCTGTATTATCAGACACATGACAGATCAGTGACAGTTACAGCATTCCCCGGAGATCGGCAGTCAGCTCACCCCACAGCAGCAGGACAAACTGTAAAGAAGGTAGGAGCACGTGTCACAGAAAAGGGAGGGAAGAAACCATCACCACTGAGCGGGAATTTCAAATTCGTTTTAGCTCCGCCTATATACACGTCATGTCATTAAGAGCGCTCATCCGTGTGTTAACCCTTTGGTGTCACCGTATTCAGCTGCGATTTCAGTTACTTTTCAGTCTCCGCTGCTGTGACCCTCCTGCCGTTATTGTGAACATCCCCCCAATCGCTGCTCTCCGTCCATCTGATTATAGCCTGCGGCTCTGCATATAGGGGAGATTATATTGTGAGGATTCAGGTCTGGGGCAGCTCTACAATGCTCCGGATACAGCGCAGTCCTGTCCTCCAGACCTGCTGCCCCCGCACACGGTGATCGCGTTGGATGGAGGATGAGCCGCCATTATTCTGAAGGGTTATTAATCTTCGGTGGCCTCCATCGATCCGAGATTAAAGTGCCCAAGACGCGGTGATTACACAGTAGTTTATAAACCCGGTACAGTTCGTCCATCTATCCAGCTGCCTCATACAGCGTTATTCCCGGTGAATATTCGCTGCACCCGATCACCCACACAGGTCTAATCCTAAAAAGATCATTAAGCGGCATTAACACATTCATCTCACAGCAGAACTTTGCTTCTTACTCTGTAGTGACCGCAGCACAGCAGGGTATGGACTGTGCTCAGATATCGCCATGTTCGGCTATACCACCCCCATCATGTACCCTGGTGTTACATGATCAGCCACATGATAGATCAGTGAGTGAACAGCATTCACCAGGGCACAGGAGATCCTCCCTCCGCTCACCCCACAGCAGCAGGACATTGTAGCCTTTCAGGTAGATGTGGGTGGCTCTGAAAAGAGCCTTTGTGTTGTACTCGGGGTGCAGGACAGATCTAGGCCCTCTCCCCACGGATGCGGCGGGCCAGCTGGATGTCTTTGGGCATGATGGTGACCCTCTTAGCGTGGATGGCGCACAGATTTGTGTCCTCAAACAGCCCCACCAGATAAGCCTCGCTAGCCTCCTGCAGGGCCATGACGGCCGAGCTCTGGAAGCGGAGATCGGTCTTGAAGTCCTGGGCGATTTCTCTTACCAGGCGCTGGAAGGGAAGCTTACGGATCAGCAGCTCCGTGGACTTCTGGTACCGGCGGATGTCACGGAGAGCGACTGTGCCTGGCCGGTAGCGGTGAGGCTTCTTCACTCCGCCGGTGGCGGGAGCGCTCTTCCTGGCGGCCTTAGTGGCCAGCTGCTTGCGGGGAGCTTTCCCTCCGGTGGATTTACAGGCGGTCTGCTTAGTTCTGGCCATAGCTCAGTATAGAGGAGAACAGATGTGATGAGGAGCAGCGCAGAGAGCAGGAGATTTATACTCTGCTGCTCGTTTTCCCGCTTCATGCAGAGCACCCCATTGGATATTTCATAAAATAACACAAGCTGCCAATAGGGTGTGATGTCCGCGATCAATCATTGCTCACAGGAGGCGGAGCCTGAGGGCCAGTAATCCCGCCCTACAGATGCGGGTGGGGTCTCCGCAGCTCCCCCTTGTGGGTAGTGTCTGTATCAGAGCAGCGGGTGTTACAGGAGCCGCCGATGTGCCTGTATTTGTATCTTCCCGCAGAGCTGTACAGCGCCGCTCCCTCCTCCTACACATCCTAACGCGGGTTTCTAGGTTCCCGGGGCCAAAATCTGATGATAGTGATGCGGGTAAATGTGACTTGTAGGCTCCAATCTGCGCTCACAAGGGAGCAGCGACAGAAGAGCTCATTACACGCGCATCACTCCTGCTGCTGTGACCTGCAGGACGCGGCCGGGGTGTGATCAGCTGCACACGTGATATGGCGGGAATACAGCGCCAAAGCCGGGGAATAATAACCCTCATTATAGTAACACCAGTGTGCGGGAACCTGTGTTATGGACAAGGTTATGAATTATTATGAGTATATAAGTATATAAGAGTTACATGGAGATATCCATAAAGAACAGGATTTAAGATGGTGTTTGAACTGTACCCCACATATCTCTTGGCATAAGACTCAGACAGACAGTCTGGGCTATTCTTGTGACAAGTGAATCATGCTGACATTGCTTAATATAAATGAGGAACCAAGCACATTACAGTAAATTGTATATCACAGAATAAGCTGTTCTACTTTATCCAATAGGAGACGTGTTACGTATTCTTGGCACCTAGCCAATAAGGTTATATATATTTGTACAACTCCCGGAAATAAATCAGTCTTACTTTCTATTCATATCCGAGTACGTCTCTCTGGTGTGTGTGAAAGTGTGGTCATGCATGCTACCACAAGTGACTCATAATTTGGACTGCAGACAGTTTAAGAGGGATGCATGACTAGATTGCATCAACCTAAATTACGTCCTTATCATTTGGCGCCCAACGAACCTTAGGACGGAGCTCTGGATGGCGGACGGCCGTGCTGACACCTTCAGTCGTAAGGCAACTACGCGAGAGGTGGAGGTGCACACTCCAAATGCAGGTGAGAAAATTTGTATAATCTCACCTTGCAATCCTCATGCGTGTACTTGCATTTCGAAGGGGGGGTTGGGCTGTCCCAGTCTAGACACCTAATGACCGCCATCTCGCATGAGATAGGCCGTCCTAAGAGATCCCACACCAAGGTGGTCAGGTTCACCTTAAGCTGTCTGTATAAATTGTAAATCACATGAAATGTAATGTGGTTTTTGTCTGCTCTAGGAGAAAAGCAGAAGTTCTATGTTTTATTTTTCTCTGACTTAAAGGCAAGGGAAAATGAGGAAGTTGTTATATACGCTGCATATATGAATATATATGGTTATATCTGCAGGTGAGATCAGCCACCTGGATGGTGTATATAGTGTCCTTATTGTTATGTCATTGTGTTGACCTGTGTCTACCTGTTGAGATGTCTGTCTATTTGCAGCAGGTGGAGTACTTGCTGGTTACGAGAACCGTGAAGTTCTGTGTGCTTTGTTCGTATATACTGGTTTATGCAAAAAGAGGAAGTGTCACGTAATGTAGTGAGAGCTGTCTTTGAGTGAAGAAAAAAAAAACTCTGAAGATGTACTTTGAAGTATGCTGTCTGAGTATATAGTGTATACACGGGTGTGTAACGTAACGTGTCCGGTTGATAGTCAGTAATTGATAAATCTAAAGGGCAGGTACAGGTGTCATGGTAAGAGTCCTGACTGTATCCTGGTGGTCTTCCACAGAGAGGAGACGATAGGGGGATTGGTTTTGGCCGGTACAGCGTCATGGTGTGACCCTGACTGTATCTGGTGGAATTTGATGTTCTCTGCGATCCTAGGTAGGAGAACATTGGCAGAATCCCTTTTTGACTTTGGTTTTAAACAGTATTATTGATGTTCTGGACGGACCGTTAGAATAAGGTGTATATAGTGTGAACAGAGGTTACTGGTACATGAAGTAAGAGATAGTGAGGGTGAATTTGGTTTTTATCACCCACGTGACACACCTTCCTGGTAAGACAGCTCGTTTGTGTTGTGGTTTGTGGACTGAGGTAGAAATTCTGTGTATTCTGTGGATGTGTAAAATCGCTGGTCCAGAAGAGGAAGTGGATTACGGCAGAGCAGACATCCAGATTGACGTGTTAGTTTTGGGTCGTATACCCTTGAAGCATGGGGTCTAATCAGTCCACACCTGTCAAGTTAACGGCAGAAGAATTAGTAAGCGAACGAGAAGGAATGGAAAGATGTTTTGTTAAACAAGCGAGGGATCTTGAAAGATAAAGATCTCCTTATGGATGCTGAAGCATGGTATAGAACGTCAAAGGACGTTAAAAGATTGGCCTGGAAAGAGGAATGGGATAGAGATGGTAGATATTTCTATATTGCACCAGCTCAGAAAATGGCTCCTCAGGAAGTGGCCAAGCCCATTAGAAAGCAATGCCCACCACCCTATATGTCATCCTCAGAGGGTTGGACTTGTGTAGTTTGTCCCCCTGCCCACCAAACGCCCTCCCTAGCCTGCCCAGACGTCATTTCAGGTTGGGCCGCACCTAGTCCCCCCTTCCAACGTGGTTCCCTTTTCCAGCCATCTTCAGTCCCAAGGCCACTGGCCTATTTGTTGCTGGAGCAACAGAAGCCACCGAGGGGGGGCAGGAAGATGACAATGATTTAACAATGATCCACCCCACCACCAACACTGTCCCTAGTAGAGGTAAACCACAGGTGCTGTCCTTATTTGAGGACGTCAGGCCACACATGGCATCGCACCATTATTCCGATAGTCCCAGACAAGAACGCCCTAAATATGTGACATGGAAGCCCCAAGAGGCTGCAGTCCTTGTGAAGGAACACTGAGATATTTACACCTATGAGTGACGTGTCATCAATAATTGATGTTTGATACCTTGGACCTGATGTACAGGTGCAGTGTTAAGGAAAAAGTGGGTGAAAGAGCCCTGACTGTTAGACTGTTACCTGGTATGGTTTTCCTGCTAAGCAGTGAGTTGAACGTTGTATGCGTATTCACTGGTCTTGTTTTAGTGGATGTCAATGTATTCTTACCTAGAATTGAATACATTGGGGAAGACCCCTAAACTTTGGTCTTAATCGGAATTATTGAGTATTCGATAGACCGTTCTCATGGAGGTGTATGTATATCGTGAATTCTCTCTCTGACATAATATCTCATATATAGTTTTCCCTGAAAGATGTTTTCACCCAGATTAAAGCTGGGGATTCTTTCTGGCCAGTAATGGAGCCAGGTTTGCAGTGAGGGTGTATGTACCTTATCACCCAAGTGACACTGGAAGATGTTTTATGTATAATGTACGCAGTTTTTGGTGTGAAACACCGTAGGAGAGTTGAAAGGAAAGAAAAAAAAAAACAGGGAAGTGTTAGTTTCTATTTCAGTGTCCTGTGAATGTACGTATGTTGAAATGGAGAATTCTCCCAAAGGGGGGGAGGTTGGATGACACTGAATATACTATGTGTATTTTACCTGTCTGTGAAAATAGGAAACAAGAAACATAAGCTGATAGATAGGGTGGACTTGTGTGCTCACTGTGTCCACGTAAGCCCACCCCATTATTTCCTGTTCTGGATGTAGATTTCTTTCTGTCACTCAGTGTTTTACCCAGCCCGGGGTATGGTATGGGGATATTATTGCAGGGGCTGACAGGAAATAGGGATACGCTGGAGGCTCGGCCCTGACCACCATCAGGTCTACCGTCGAGATGAGGGCAAGCACAGGGTGCCTAGTTACAGGGTCAGCCCAGGGGTCCCTATATAATCCGTATTCCCAGTGACAGATTGAATACCTCCTGAATGTAGATGTCACAATACATGTCACTCCCTCCCAGGACTCTTCAGACGCCATTTTTGGCCAACACCTACTTCCTCTTTTAGCGGCTGTTTCTTATCGGTAATTATCTTTAGTTGACGTTTTAACTCAGACACTACATAGTTCATCTTTAGACGCCATTTTAGTCCAGCCGACACCCAGTTCCCCATTTTTGTTTATGCAGCCAAAGTCACTGCTCTGTTTATTGCTGACATAGCAGGGACTGCAGAGGGGGGAGACAGGGACCTGGAACACACACACTCCATTTTTGGTCATATATGCAGTTTTTCCCACTATGAACCTTAGCAGAGGTTATTGCTGATAGTCCTGTGGAAACCTTTTCCCTTCACTTTTGCATGTTTGTTTTTTGCTGGATGTTGTACAATTTAGTAGACCATATAGACTGCTCACTATTAGTCCCTGGTGGACAGTGAATATTTTTCTGCCTATGGCAGTTGTTACTTAGCCTGGTTTTGAGATATTTTCACTTGTATGTTATCCTGCCTGGTGTCTTGCACAAGAGTTCCCTGATAGAGAGGGTGGAGGTTCATGTGGTCCCAAGGGGACATTGATCATCAGGAGTTGGCATATATTAGGGCTTTCGTTGGCAGCACCCAGTAATCCTTTGTGTCCTAGTTTGCAGGGTCTGACAGGAGAGAGGGATACGCTGGAGGCTCGACCCTGACCACCATCAGGTCTACCGTCGGGATGAGGGCGAGTGCAGGGCCCCGAGTTACAGGGTCAGCACAGGAGAGGTAGAGTAGATACGCTCCACTGCTTTTTCCTAGTTGTGTATATGTAGTCAGGGGGTGCTGCTTGGTAGTTTCCAAACCCTCTTGTGCTCTTTTCTCTTTCCCCGGGGTTTTAGGGGATCTTAGTTTTTAGAATTTCAGTGTTCTCCTGACCCCAAGTTACACTCATTGTTCTTTCTTACAAACCTGGGTATAGTCCTTTGTATCAGGTCTCCGAGAGCCCACATGTAAACTACAGCTGGTAAAGACCAAGACACCCTCCTTCAAATGGCAAGACGTATGGAGATGAATCTAGCAGCTTACAAGATCACCCCACATACAGATGAGCTACAGTCACAGTCACCTGAGTTACAGTCACATTCACCTGAAGAGTATCATCACGTTATCTCCAGCCCAGAAGTCATTCTACCTGTTTGCCATGGAGGAAGACAGCAGCCCTTTGAACACTACTCAGCCAGATTGAACACCTACCTAAAGCACCAGTTGAAGATCAGTGCCCGTATGACATCACTGCTCCCTGACAAAGTCACCATCTCTCGGTGTGGGGTCCTTAATCCTGCTGAACTTCTCCCTCTTCCAAGGGGGGAGTGTCCCACCTCTGACACCTTGGTGGAAGAGGTAGTCGACTCTGGCATAGCTGAAACTCTGGATTCGATACCGTGATGGATACACCTTTGGACCCTGACTTAACATCTTTGCGGATGGATCAAGATGTGCATCAAGAAGACGGTTCCACATGGGTATGGTGCTGGTAGCAGAAGACGCTGTGCTGATAGAGCAGTCGCTACCCGCATGCCTGTCTGTGAAGAAGCAGATGTATGTGCTCTCACTGAAGCCTGCAAGATGGCAGCCAGCATCTACTCTGTGGAGGACAAGAGACTTGATCACTGCCAATGGAACTGTACGCCGCCATGAGGCCATAGAAGAACGGATGGAAGCTTTGCTATTGCCAGACAGAGTCGCGGTGAGCAGGGTTGAGGCCTACATTGGAGGAGTCAAGGGAAGCAGTAAGAAGTGCCCTCACTGACAGAACATCCAAAGAAGCCCCAAGACCACTTACGAGAGAAACAGTCAGTCAATCTGTGCTTTTCGAATGACCCAGATGTGAAGAAGAAAGGAAGGATGGAAAGTCTTGAGAAAACGTTGTCCTGACCCTACAAGAGCAAGTCCCAGAAGAAGAAGAGGACTGAGATAGGGTGCAGCTGCGGGCTCCCGGAGACCATAGAAAGTGGCTAGTGACCTGCTTTCACTGCCAGCCAAAGAGATATGGCAGGCCTTAGACACAGAACTGACTCTACACACCCCATACCAGCCACAGAATAGAGGGAAGGTTGGGAAGATGGGGCAGTGTAGAAGGCAAGGGCATGAGAGTCTTCGCTTGCATTGTTCAGTGTCAGACACACCCCAGCAGGGATCACTAGGTTGAGACCCTATGAAATCCTGTTTAGAAGTACCCCCAGATACTTCAACTAAGCTTGTTGTTTGTTTAAACATGTGCCTAATACACGTTTTTGAGTTTTCTCCTCCAGATCCAGCCAGAGCTAGATTTCTTTTCTTTTCTCTTTCTCTCACTCCTCTTTTTCTCTCTCTTTTTCTCTCTCTTCCTCTCTTACCTCAAATCTTTCTCTCTCTTCCTCTCTTCTCAATCTTTCTCTCTCTCTTTCTCTCTCTCTTCTCTCACTCTTTTTCTTTCGGACGAAGATCCATGCATTCCACTACAAAGAGATGTCGGACCTGCCTGAGACCAGGAGATGGCTGTCTTCCCTCTTCTACCCGATACTTTGTGCCAGGATGATGATATCTAAGCATGTGGACTGGAAGACGACTCTACATCCCACCTTTGATGTCCCACCATTACCGCCTGAGGACTGAGGAGCATGAGACTCTGAGTGAATCCAACCCTGATAAATATTAGCCAATTAAAGGACTACTGCCACGTTCCCCCTTCCTGAATAACGTGGGCCAGCGGAACATAGCCATGAGGACAGTCTAGAGAATACGATCAGGATCTGGCTTCCTATGCATAGTCTGTTGGGTGGGGAGATTCATCCACAAGGGATGGGGTATCTCGTATGTGAGTGAGGTAACCATCAGCATTAGGACAGATCAATAGACCTGGAAAAGTAAGGAAAGACTTTTTGGCTATCTCCAAAGGGGGGACTGTTATGGACAAGGTTATGAATTATTATGAGTATATAAGTATATAAGAGTTACATGGAGATATCCATAAAGAACAGGATTTAAGATGGTGTTTGAACTGTACCCCACATATCTCTTGGCATAAGACTCAGACAGACAGTCTGGGCTATTCTTGTGACAAGTGAATCATGCTGACATTGCTTAACCCCTTAACGACCGCGGGCCGTAAAATTACGTCCTAAATGACATAATCTTACTGCCCGCGGTCCTCCGGCGGCAGCATGCCGCGATCGGCACACATCTCAGCTGATTTTCACAGCTGAGATGTGTGCCTGCTAGGCACGAGCAGAATCGTTATCTGCTCGTGCCGATTAACCCCTTATATGGCGCTGTCAATACATGACAGCGCCATTATAAGCGCAATCGCGGTAAAGTTTTTACTTACCGCCGAAACCGGAAGTCACGTGACGCGATCTCGTGACTCCCGATAGTTGTCATGGTAGTACAGGGTCATGTGATGACTCCTGTACTACACATGAATTGGTTTCACTTTCGCTGTGCCCGGGGCACAGCAAAAGAGAAAGACAGCGTATCTGCTGTTTACAGCCTTCCAGCTGTGATCAGCAGATACTGCAGAGCGATCGGAATGCTGATCGCAATAGCCCCCTAGGGGGACTAGTAAAATAAAAAAAAAAAGTAAAAAAATAAGTTTTAAAAAATTAAAAAAAAACAAAAAAACCTAAAAGTTCAAATCACCCCCCATTCGCCCCATTGAAAATTAAAGGGTTAAAAAAATAAAAAATATACACACATTTGGTATCGCCGCGTTCAGAAACGCCCGATCTATCAAAATATAAAATCAATTAATCTGATCAGTAAACGGCGTAGCGGCAAAAAAATTCCAAACGCCAAAACGACGTTTTTTTGTCGCCACAACTTTTGCGCAAAATGCAATAAGAGGCGATCAAAACGTAGCATCTGCGCAAAAATGGTACCGTTAAAAACGTCAGCTCGAGACGCAAAAAATAAGCCGTCATTGAGCCTAAAATCCCGAAAAATGAGAACGCTACGGGTCACGGAATATGGCGTAAAACGTGCGCCACTTTTTTCGGACAAACTTCCGATTTTTTTTTAACCCCTTATATAAAAGTAAACCTATACATGTTTGGTGTCTACGAACTCGCACTGACCTGAGGCATCACACCCACACATCAGTTTTACCATATAGTGAACACAGTGAATAAAATATCTCAAAAACCATAGTGCTATCGCACTTTTTTTGCAATTTTTCAGCATTTGGAATTTTTTTGCCATTTTCTAGTACACAATATGGTAAAACTGATGGTTTCATTTAAAAGTACAGCTCGTTCCGCAAAAAATGAGCCCTCACATGACCATATTGACTGAAAAATAAAAAAGTTACGTCTCTCAGAAAAAGAATGGCGAAAAAAAAAAACGGAAAGCGAAAAATCGGCCGGTCGTGAAAGGGTTAATATAAATGAGGAACCAAGCACATTACAGTAAATTGTATATCACAGAATAAGCTGTTCTACTTTATCCAATAGGAGACGTGTTACGTATTCTTGGCACCTAGCCAATAAGGTTATATATATTTGTACAACTTCCGGAAATAAATCAGTCTTACTTTCTATTCATATCCGAGTATGTCTCTCTGGTGTGTGTGAAAGTGTGGTCATGCATGCTACCACAAGTGACTCATAATTTGGACTGCAGACAGTTTAAGAGGGATGCATGACTAGATTGCATCAACCTAAATTACGTCCTCATCACCTGTAGATGGCGACACTGTGCGGAAGAATGAAAATACAATGTCCGCTCCTGATCACAGCTCTGCCGGGACAAGGTGTTGGCTCTGAAAAGAGCCTTTGTGAGGAAGTATCAGGGCGGCTGCAGCTTATTTCTTAGCCGCGGGCTTCTTGGCTTTCGCCGCTTTCTTAGCCGGACTCTTGGCAGCTTTGGGTTTTGCCGCCTTCTTAGCCGGGCTCTTTGTCACCTTCTTGGGCTTCGGAGCGGCCTTCTTCTTGGGGCTCTTTGCCGCCTTCTTGGCAGCTGCGGGCTTCTTGGCCTTTTTCGGGCTCTTCTTGGCCGCGGTCGGGGCCTTCTTGGGCTTCTTAGGAGATTTGGGCGCTTTCTTGGCTGCAGCGGGTTTCTTGGCCGCAGCGTCCTTTGTCTCCTGCTTCTTGTTCAGCTTGAAGGATCCGGAGGCGCCGCTGCCCTTCACCTGGAGCAGGACGCCTTTGGTGACCAGACTCTTGACGCCCAGCTTCACCCGGCTGTTGTTCTTCTCTACATCGTAGCCTCGGGCAGTCAGGACCTTCTTCACGGCGGCCAGAGAGACCCCACTGCGCTCCTTAGAGGCGGACACGGCATTGACAATCAGCTCGGAGACGCTGGGACCGGAGGATTTCTTGCTTTTCTTGGCGGCCCCGGATTTCTTCGGCTGCTTCTTAGATTTGGCGGCCGGTTCGGCGGCAGGAGGAGGAGCGGCGGCTGGTGCGGTCTCTGCCATCGTGTGATGCGGAAATAAGACACAAAAAAATCTCCTGTGAGGAAAACACTGAGGCCGGAGCTGGAGGCGTCTGTTCTATATACAGTCTTACTGCGCACTGATTGGCTGCTGAGCTGCACCGTCCTGACCTTCTATTGGCTGACATTGAGCACAGGCCCCGCCTTCTCCCGACCGTACCAGAGTGAAGCTCCGCTCTCCCCTTGTGCTTCCCTGCCCGGGATAAAAGCCCTTTATCGGCTACAGCCGGACGGGTGAGCGCGCTTTCTCCAGCACTTCCCATCCTCCAACATCTCCACTGAGCGTTTGTAGCCGTCACTAACAGAGAAGCCGGGAAACAGCGGAGAGAAGGTCCCGGGATCATCGCCGCCGTCCTCCCGATCTGCTCATCACTAAGGTGTCCGAGGAAATAAAACTGCTGCGGGAGCTCGTCCCCCTATTCCGGGTCCTTGTTACCACCACCGGGCTCTTCACTACAATTTATATCGTACAGGCTGCAGATTATACTATGTGCGACCGACCTGGAGCTGCTGAGAGCGCAGAAGGGTAACACAGGCGATGGCCTCCGCTGCCTGCACCTCCCTGAGCTGGAATATAAATCTACCCCGTGTGTGCAGCGTATTGGGGTAACCAGGTCTCCACATTAGTAGATCATGCCCATAGGGGGATGAGTGCAATCTCCTGCAGAATACTGTGTCTTATCCTCTGTGAAGCTTTTATCTCTGAGGCCTGTACTGGTGGGAAGAGCTGTGATGAGGCGATGACTTCACAATGTGTCTCACTCCATCATCTAAAAGCAGAAAAATCCCTGTGTAATCACGGAAATATTAATTCACTCATCTGAAACAAACTGCTGTGGAAATGGTGAAATACTGAGGAAGTAGCAGAGACACAAAATGCATAACACCCACACACAGCACAGCTGTATATACTGCACAATCAGCAGCCTTATGTGTCCATAATAATAATAGAGCAGTGTATAGAGCATATACAGCAGTGTGTGCATGATATACAGCAGTGCGTGCATGATATACAGCAGTGTGTGCATGATATACAGCAGTGCGTGCATGATATACAGCAGTGCGTTCATGATATACAGCAGTGTGTGCATGATATACAGCAGTGTGTGCATGATATACAGCAGTGTGTGCATGATATACAGCAGTGTGTGCATGATATACAGCAGTGTGTGCATGATATACAGCAGTGCGTGCATGATATACAGCAGTGTGTGCATGATAAACAGAAGTGTGTGCATGATATACAGCAGTGTGTGCATGATATACGCCAGTGTGTGCATGATATACAGCAGTGTGTGCATGATATTCAGCAGTGTGTGCATGATATACAGCAGTGTGTGCATGATATACAGCATTCTGCGCAGGGTGTTCAGGCTACACGGTAATGTATACACTATATACAGCAGTGCATACATGACATACAGCATTGTGTACAGTACTGTATACACAGCAGTGTGTTGAAGATATTCAGCAGTATACAATATATACAGCAGTGTGTACAGTATATATAGCAGTGTGAAACGAGGGCTTCTCAATGCGACTCACTCCCCCATCTAAAACAGGAAAAGCCCTGTGTGATCACTGAAATATTAATTCACCCATTTGACACCAACTATTATGCAAAAGGTAAAATACGAGGAAGAAGCGCAGACCAAAAATGCAGAATTAGCACAGAGCACAGCTGTATACAATGCACAACTAGCACAGCACACATCAACAGTCTTATTTGTGTCTATAATAATAAAGCAGTGTGCACATTATATGCAGCAGTTTACAGTGTGTACAGAATAGGCAGCAGTATTTCCAGTATATACAGCAGTACATACAGAGTATACAGCAGTGTATACAGTACAATTTCCTCTTATGCTTACTTTCTGCAGACTTGCAGAGAAGAGCACACGGAACATCTTCCTGATGAATCTGTGAACTTTAACAATTCTCCAAAAAGTGCTCCGAACGGTGGAAGACTGTCTGCTAAAGAGCAGGGAAGGTTTTAAGACATGGAGAAATCTGACAAGGTTCATTATAAAGGAGAAATCTAAGCTTACATGACATCAAAAAGAAAGGGACAAAAAGAAGTTTAAGGACCCAAATGCATTAAAGAGACCACCCTCTGCTTTCTTTTTGTTTTGCTCCAACTTCCGTCCTGAAGTGAAAGGAGAGCGGCCAGGTCTGACCATTAGGGACATTGCAAAGAAAGTGGGAGAGATGTGGAATAACATTCCATCAGATGACAAGGTGCCTTAGAAGAAAGCATCCAAAGTGAAGAAGTACAAGAAGAAAAGCAAGGAAAGAATGTCACAAAACAAGCATTACCATGTATAACTGTAATATAACAATCTGTATTAGAACACATGACACAAGTTAAAAACATTTAAAAAAAAACATCCAAATGGTGCCTAGGTATCCGTTAGCAATAGATAAATAGATTGAAAAGATTATATATATATATATATATATATATATATATATATATATATATATATATATATATATATATATATATATATATATCATACTTCAGCAGACCTTGCAATAATGCCTGCTAACAGGAAATATGTGTTTGATTTGATCCAAGCCAACAAAAGATCTATGAATATGTAGTTTTGTTTCTAAAACTGTATTTATTTCCGTTTTATTTAAATTCAGTGTATACAGCAGTGTGCATGATATATACAGTCGTCTGCACAGCGGGCGCAGCCTGTGACATCTGGGAGTGTCATAGGCTGCGCCCGCTGCATCTCATTGGTGTCTTCACTAAACAAGAGGCTTTAGATCCATCCAATGGTGAGAAGGGAGGGCGGGGCAGCACCTGATAAAAGCGAATGAGGAACCAGAACTGACATCACACAAGAATTGTGTTTACTTTGAGCTGTTGGAGAGAAGATCAGAGCGATGTCTGGACGCGGCAAACAAGGAGGGAAGGCCCGCGCTAAGGCTAAGACCCGCTCATCCCGGGCAGGACTGCAGTTCCCGGTCGGTCGTGTGCACAGGCTTCTCCGCAAGGGCAATTACGCCGAGAGAGTGGGCGCCGGCGCTCCGGTCTACCTGGCCGCTGTGCTCGAGTATCTGACCGCTGAGATCCTGGAATTGGCCGGCAATGCTGCCCGGGACAACAAGAAGACCCGCATCATCCCCCGGCACCTGCAGCTGGCCGTGCGCAATGACGAGGAGCTGAACAGGCTGCTGGGTGGGGTGACCATTGCCCAGGGAGGCGTCCTGCCCAACATCCAGGCCGTGCTGCTGCCCAAGAAGACCGAGAGCAGCAAGAAGGGAAAGTGACGCCGCTGATCCGCAACATCCACAACACAAAGGCTCTTCTAAGAGCCACCACATCATCCTCCTCATCAGAGCTGGTTCCGCTGATATCGGCCGATGTCTGAACTTATCGGATTGTCTTGTGGCGCCCCTGACCTGGTCAGGCACCACTGAGTACTGCACCCATGCTGGGGACAGTACAATACAGGTAATCCAGATGGCTGACTGGGGTGTGGAACACAGGCGCATAGTGATCAGGTCTCACACATGTACCCATGAGAGGACCCCTGGGGATCCCAGGAGGGGGCAAGCCTTCACCTTCACTGGAATAGTGGAGGGGGTAGAGCCTCCATCTCCTCTCAAGGGGTGTGGTGGAGAGTCTGGTTGCTAGGTGGCGTAGGCAAGAACAGGAGAGGAGGAGCAGTGAGCCAGTTCAGTGTAGAGTCCAGGGAGCTCGAGTGAGGAGCAGATCCCTGGAGCTGTGCAATCTGACAGCGTCCGCGCAGTGGCTACAGACGGGGGAGAACGGTCAACTAGGAGTGCTACCTGAAAGCCAGCTTCAGCTAGAGAGTGCAACGGAGTGGGAAGTAAGGAGACTGCTAGAGAGCACCAGGCCCAACCGGGCGGCAGATCCCGAAGCGAGGATAGATTCACCTTTCCCTGCTAAACCTGCCAGTGTGGGGCTCTTAAAGCCCACACCACAACACCACAAAAGCCGCAGCCACGTAACCGCAGTGAGGGCCCATAGGTCACAGGAGGCAAGCAGCTGGAGTGGCCTGGTCCGGGGAACAAGCACACGGCAAACAACAAGGGGAGAGAGGCTGCAGCATCTTCCCTGGGTGACCCCCATAGGGACTCAAAGTCGGGGTCACCCCAAACCACCAAGGGCTAAGGAAGGCGAGTCAGTAGTCACCCTCATAAAGTCAGCCTGAAGGATACCTGGTTCCTACCTGGTTCATCTCAGCTACGCCCGGGTTACTCACCCTGCCACCTGAAGTGAGTAAAAACCCTGAAAGACACTCTGCCTGTGTGGTCATTCTGCGACTTGTAGTACTACGCATCTACACCGGGCCCTGGGGCTTGCCTCACTCTCAGGAGGCTACTACATCTGACTGCACATACCATCAGCCCCAGGCACCCCTAACCTGCAGTGGCGGTCCCCACTGACCGCAATACTGAGAGTGGCGTCACGATCAAAAACAGAAGATTTCCTACCAGTGACGGAGATCCAGCAACGTGGAGTCCCTGAAGGTAACGCACCGACACCGACACAACACCTGTGGGGCTTCACAGTCTGATAGAACAGGAGCACCAGGCGGTGTATAGATATATGTAATACCCGCACTCCTGTGCTGTGTTTCCTACAGAGCAGATATTCGGCGTGAAATGAATGGGCTGATCTGCTCCAGAGCTGACATCATGTGGTGATGGAGCAGCGGTTGCTTTTCAGTTGGCACAATTCTATAGTGTATACAGCAGCGCTCAGTATATACAGGGGAGGGAGGGTCTTGTGCTGAGGACAGAGATTTATTGTCTTTGCCGTGAAGTGGAGACGCCGGGTTTTCATATAACTTAGTGCGGCTACCTAGAAGCAATCTTACAGAAGTCACAAACTTCCCCGCTCAATAGGGTCACAGTCGTGCGCAGCCGTTATTGTGAACATCCCCCCAATCGCTGCTCTCCGTCCATCTGATTATAGCCTGCGCCTCTGCATATAGGGGAGATTATATTGTGAGGATTCAGGTCTGGGGCAGCTCTACAATACTCCGGATACAGCGCAGTCCTGTCCTCCAGACCTGCTGCCCCCGCACACGGTGATCGCGCTGGATGGAGGATGAGCCGCCATTATTATTATTCTGAAGGGTTATCATTAATCTTCGGTGGCCGCCATCGATCCGAGACTAAAGTGCCCAAGACGCGGTGATTACACAGTAGTTTATAAACCCGGTACAGTTCGTCCATCTATCCAGCTGCCTCATACAGCGTTATTCCCGGTGAATATTCGCTGCACCCGATCACCCACACGGGTCTGATCCTAAAAATATCATTAAGCAGCATCAACACATTCATCTCACAGCAGAACTTTGCGTCTTACTCTGTAGTGACCGCAGCACAGCAGGATATGGACTGTGCTCAGATATCTCCATGTTCGGCTATACCACCCCCATCATGTACCCCGGTGTTACATGATCAGCCACATGATAGATCAGTGAGAGCGAACAGCATTCACCAGGGCACAGGAGATCCGCCCTCCGCTCACCCCACAGCAGCAGGACATTGTAGCCTTTCAGGTAGATGTGGGTGGCTCTGAAAAGAGCCTTTGGGTTGTCAGAATAGAATAGAGCAGAATTAACCTCCGAAGCCGTAGAGAGTGCGGCCCTGGCGCTTCAGCGCGTACACCACGTCCATGGCGGTGACGGTCTTCCTCTTGGCGTGCTCGGTGTAGGTGACGGCGTCACGGATCACATTCAAGCTTGGCGGCAGTTAGAGAACTGGGGGAGGCTGGGATCACTGAGAGCACGGAGTGCGCTGCCGGCGGGCACAGAAAGGAGCAGCTGCCGCCGGGCACAGAGAGCCACCGCCGATGGGCACAGGGAGCCCCCGCGGGCATAAGGAGCCGTCGCCGGGCACAGGGAGCCGCCGCAGCCGCCGGGCAGAGAGAGACGCCTCTGGGCACAGTAAGACCTGGGGGATGATTGGCAGTCAGTCCTCTTCTGTTTGATTTTAGCGCACCTCACGCCGATGCCACCTACAAATTACGTCTTCACGTAGTTAGTGCCAGCTTGGGGATATAGTCTTTCAGGTAAAGGAAATGCAGCGTTCAGCATTGAACGCGCTGTGTAGGGTTTTAAAGGACCATCAGCCAGCAAGATGTGGCTGCCGCTCCAGCACTGCAGTCCCTGGGAATCAGTCCGGGGGCCACCGAAAAAGTCGTCATGGGCCGCACACAGCCCGTGGGCCGGAGGTTCCCCACCCCTGGGCTAAAGCATTAATAATACTAATAATATATAAGTTTTATCTATATCGCACCAGCATATCCCATTGCACTTCACAATTAAGCAGAGACACGTACAGGCCTCTATAGGGAGGAGCACACAGGGCATTCACCCCAGCGTCAGTCGGCAGCCTCTTGATGCGGTTTTCCAAGGTGTCGTCACAGCTGCTTGATTTTGCCATCCCCAGGAGTGGTATTAGGCCGTTCTCTGAACCGCTTGCCTTCATACCTATTCACGTTAGTGACAATTTGCTTTACTAGCGCACTTGTCTCAGTCTGGCCAGTCCTCACTATTACCCGTAGATGTGGCTACACGGCAACTCCTTACTAGTGATGAGCCACCCCCCTAGTGTTCGAGTTCGGTTCATCGAACGGCGGGTGTGTTCGAAACCCAGTGAAAACAATGGCAGGCAAACACATCATACATATACACATACAGTTAATAAACATTGCCATTATACTTACAGGTCCCCGCGATGCGTCCTGCACTCTGTCTCCCGCCGCTTCTCCTTCCGATCATCGCTGTACCCTCCCGGTAACCAGCACTGATGATAGGACCTTCCGTGACGTCATAGCATTTGACCAGTCATGTGTGTATTATCTCATTGGCTACAGACTGGTCACATGGCTAGATGTCATGCTAGGTCCTGTCAGTGCATCTCTCCGGTACGCGGTGCTCGTTCGAGTATCTCCGTGTACCGGCAATATGCTTGGGCACATGCTTCGCTCCCCGTTCCTGCATGTCGGCGCTCTTTACAGAGTCAGCTCACATGCAGGGACTGGATGCCACAGCCGGTGAATAGCGGCGCCGGGAATCAGGTGATCGGAGATCACCGTTGCTATAGTAACCCGCCTGTCAGGTTACTATTGCAACGGTGGCAGCAGTGACGTCACTGCTTACAATCCGCAGCCTGTGCTCACTCACTGAGTGATTAGACTGCACGGGAGCAGCAGCGTCCTAATCCCATGCAGTGCGGTCTGATGTAGTAGAGCTGCATGGGTTGAAGAAGAAAGACGACAGAAGACCAGGATTATGGAGGGGTGAGAGGGAGTAATAAACATGGAGTCTCTAAATGTGTCTGTGTATTTATTTCCATTAAAGTATTTTTTCTCTGTGTGGTGTGTTTTTTTTAACCCATTATTGGAGATGGTTAATGGCCGGGTCAAACTTGCCTGACCTTAAGAATCTCTGGATTAAAACTAGCTAGTAAAACAATGCCAGTATTAACCCTTTATTACCCAGCAACCACCCAGCATCAGGGCTGCTGGAAGAGTTGGTACAGCGCAAGATGATGGCGCTTCTATGAAAGCGCTATTTTCTGGGGCGGCTGCGGACTGCAATTCGCAGTAGAGGGGCCCAGAAAGCTCGGGCCAACCTGTGCTGAAGATTCCAATCCCCAGGTGCATAGTTGTACCTGGCTGGACACAAAAATGGGGCGAAGCCCATGTCGGGTTTTTTTAATTATTTCATGAAATTCATGAAATAATTAAAAAAAGGGCTTCCCTATATTTTTAGTTCCCAGCTAGGTATAAGTAGGCAGCTGGGGGTTGGGGGCAGCCATACCTGCCTGCTGTACCTGGCTAGCATACAAAAATATGGAGAAGCCCACGTCATTTTTTTGGGGGGGGCAAAAAACTCCTGCTTACAGTCCTGGATGGAGTATGCTGAGCCTTGTAGTTCTGCAGCTGCTGTCTGTTCTCCCGCATACACTAGTGAATGGAGCATGCTGAGCCTTGTAGTTCTGCTCCCCCTGTCTCTCCCTCCAGCATACAGTCCTGGATGCAGCATGCTGAGCCTTGTAGTTCTGTAGTTGCTGTCTGCTCTCCTGCATACACTAGTAAATGAAGTATGTGTTACGGGGGAACCGGTAGATTAGGACCAGGGGGTATATATCCCAATCGCCAGTCGGGGCCCACGGTGCTCCAGATGGTAATGGAGCTGCTGGCACCCTGTGGGTTAGGTGGAGACTATAGAGCTGGATGGCTCTGAGATAACCCAGGGAACCGGTCACGTGTGTAGGGACACGTCAGACCGGACGACAACCCAGTTAGCGTTTTGGTGGAATTGGCGCAACCCTGACCACGTGTGCAGGGAACACATCAGGTCGGATGGTGAACAGATAGCGTTGACCGAGAAGACCGCTGCGATAGCGCCCCGTCGGCCACGTGTGTCAGACGCGACAGACCGAGCGGTCCTCCGATTAGTGTTTCTGGTCACTATGCAAATGGCCACTTGTGTAGAGGACATGTCAGGCCAAGAGATCACACCAGTAGCATTGACTGGGATGCCAAGGAGGATAATAGATTCACACACCTAATCCAGGAACACCCTTTTCACTCCACAAGGGTCCTGGGGTATGCTGTCCGTGCGCGTAGGAGGCAGAACCGGACAGGTGGCACAGCAGGTGCGTTGTCTGTGTGCGTAGGGGACACAATCGGACAGGAGGCGCAGCAGGAGCATTGTCCGTGTGCGTAGGGGGCACAACCAGACAGGAGCCGCAGCAGCCACAGCCCAGTTAACTCCACTGGGCTGCACAAGCAGGACTAAACAGTAGGAGGTGGAAGCTTGGCGCCTGACCTTAACGTGCTGAGCCACGGGTGTCTTGGCATGGCAAGCACCGGACGCCTAACCCTACCTACCACTTCCAAACACAGGCTTATGCCGCAATAAGGCTCTAACATGGAGCTGTGCTCTGTCTGAGCAAATGTGAAGACTGCACGCCTCCATGTTGTCTCCAGCCCTTTTTATAACCTGGGTCGGCCCCAAAGCCAGAGTGGACCACAATGGCACCTCCAGGGTCCAACAGCAGAGTGCCATGTCATCAGCGACGTCACCAGTGGCCTATCTGGAACCGCCACGTCATTGATGACCTCATGGCAGCCACGCCCCAAACACATCACCAGTCATCGTCTGACGACCAAGGTGTCGTGTCATAGGGGCGGGCCTCTGCGAGCCAGTCTCGAGTGGCCACATCATCAGGACACCTGATGTGTGTCGGCCTATCAGAGCCTGTCACCTCCCGGACATGCCCAGTGGGGTCCTTACCGGACCTAACCTCTGATGCACTAAGTTCCTGAGCATGCTCAGTAGCCTGAACAACAGTCTCGAAAATCAGACTATCTGCCTGAGCATGCTTAGTAGGCACAACACAGGACTTAGACACGGCACAATGTCCAAGTACCTGTGCAAAGAGGCTTTTCGCATCAAGTGTAGGAGCATGCTCAGTAGCCTGAACCAAGGACTTAGCCTCAGAATGGCACTATCAGGCTGAGCATGCTCACTTGGCAAAACACTGGACTTAGACTCTGGCTGGGGTAAATTGGGGCGCGCATGCGCACTGGCCACCTCTCCACACTTAGACGTGGAGGAAGAAGCAGCCAGCTGGATGACCCGAGGCACGGCCAAAAACGGTAGCCGACGCCTGGGCGCAACAGGAACCGCAGCAGGCTGCTTGCGGCTATGGCGGTGCCGATTTGTAACAGTATGTTGAGCGTTGCAGTTCTGGTCCCCCTTCCTCTCCCTCCAGCATACAGTCCTGGATGGAGGATGCTGAGCCTAGTAGTTCTGCAGCTGCTGTCTGCTCTCCTCCATACTGACAGACAGCAGACCACAGCTGCAGAACATCAAGGCTCAGTATACTCCATCCAGGACTGTATGCAGGAGTTTTTTTCCCTCCAGAAAAATTATTTTGTATGCTAGCCAGGTACAGCAGGCAGCTACGGGTTGCCCCCAACCCCCAAGCTGCCTATTTGTACCCGACTGGGAGCCAAAAATATAGGGAAGCTCTTTTTTTTAATTATTTCACGAATTTCATGAAATAATTAAAAAAAAAAAATGAAGTGGGCTTCGCCCAATTTTTGTGTCCAGCCAGGTACAACAAGGCAGCTGGGGAGTGCAATCCGTAGTGCAGGGTGCCCAAGCTTTCTGGGCAACCCTGCTGTGAATTGCAGTCGGCAGCCGCCCCAGAAAATGGCGCTTTCATAGAAGCGCCATCTTCTAGCACTGTATCCAACTCTTCCAGCTGCCCTGGTGATGGGTGACTCGCTGGGTAATAATAGGGTTAGGGCTAGCTGTATATGATCAACTGGCACTAAGCCCGAAATTCATGGTGTCACGCCAATATTAGACAAGGCCACCATGAATTTCTAGTACAGATAAAAATAAAACACAACATACAGAAAAATATTTTTATTAGAAATAAAACACAACCTAATTAGTGACTCAATCTTTATTGAAATAAAGAACCCCTCTCCGCAGTAATCCTGCTGGAGAGAGGGAGAGAGATTCCCCTTATGGCTGAGAATACACAAGAGGGTGCTATCACACCAGGCGCACATACAGAATAGCAACCCCAGCTCCTACCATCATAAAGATCTGCTGAGCCAGAGCCCAGAGCAAGCCAGGAACCCCGGCAGCCAGTCCAGCCAAAGTCAGCAACACACCATGACAAAAGCCCAAATAAAAGAGATCTCAGAGAGTTGCAAGTAGAGTTGAGCGCGGTTCTAGGTTTGTGGTTCTCCAGTTCGCGGCTCGAGTGATTTTGGGGGCTGTTCTAGATCGAACTAGAACTCAAGCTTTTTTGCAAAAGCTCGATAGTTCTAGATACGTTCGAGAACGGTTCTAGCAGCAAAAAAACAGCTAATTCCTAGCTGGCTTTCCGCTGTAATAGTGTAAGTCACTCTGTGACTCACACTATTATGAAATTTCAGTGTATAGTGTGCGGGAACAGCGCCTTCAGATCACTGCTGTATGGATAATGGCGATCGCCATTTTTTTTTTTCCTTGTCTTCCTTCCCTAAGCGCGCGCGTGTAGTGGGGAGGGCCAGCATGTCAGCCAATCCCAGACACACTCACAGCTAAGTGGACTTTTAGCCAGAGAAGCAACGGCATGTGTGATAGGATGTCCATGTCACATGTCCCTGCATTATAAAAACGAGTATCTGCCCGTCCGGACGCCATTATCTCTTCTGCGTCCTTGGTGTTAGACATCACTGGCGCAGCTCCGTCCTGAGTCCTATCGCCGATACTGCTGTATGCGCTCCATACACCGCGCTGGACAGCTTAGGGAGAGCACTTTCTATCAGTCCTTTTAAGGGCTCGTACCGGCAGGGTCAGAGCCATAGGTGACATGTCCTGAAAACAGAGTTTAACAGCTACACAACATGACAGCGTCTGTGTAGCTAAGGTCAGGGATTTCCTCGCTGCATTTCCCCATTAGGAGGGAATAGAAAGGCAGGCTTCCATTCCTCTACCCAGAGACCCACAACCCTGCCACTGTACCCTCCTGTCCTCTGCACACTCCAACTCATTATAACTAAGCCATTATACTAGCAAACACTGAGTGTACCTAGTGGCATCCTAAACGTGGCTATTGGACTTCTGTATAGTCCCACTAGTACACAGATATTTGCAGCACGTCTGCCTGCATTGCACACTCCAACTCATTATAACTCAGCCATTATACTAGCAATTTATGCTGCCAGTTTAAGGGCCAGAGTTGCATTATCAGGGATATTTATTCTTTATTATTCTGCTGTTAATAAAGCTAGACCACCGCTGCAATCTACACCACCTCTCAATTTTTACTACCACATTTTCAGTGCACAATCTTGTCGCAATCAACATGAGTGGCAAAATGACAGATGCTGGTGGAAAGGGAAAGAGGCGTGCTGGAAAAGGAAAAAAAGGGTTTGTCCGTGGGGAAGGTGGCAAAGCTCCATTATCATCTGCTGAAGATAGACCATCTACCAGCAAAAGTAAGATGTCTACTACTTACCGTGGACAATCCGATGTGCTCCCTTTTTTACGGACACGAACAACAGGAACAAAGGTAGATGATGGCCAAAAAAGGAAAATGCTTGAATGGATCTCAAGTGGTCCAACAAGTGCCCTCTCAGCCACTTCAAGTACCGCATTCAAAAAACACCAGTCCTCTGAGTTGTCATCCCAATCACACTTGCTTTCTCCCAGCTCTGAAGTCTCCATCAGCCCTGCACAGTATGGTGGAACTGAGATGGCTGAGTCTGCAGAGCTGTTCAGTCACACTATAGCCTGGGAATCAGAGGTCTGCTCCCAAGCTACAGTGAGTACAGACCAGGAAATGGTCTGCAGTGATGCCCAGAACCTTTGTGACTCTGATTCAGGCCGTGAGGACCAAGTTTCTGAGCATAATGTTGACCCTTTGTCACAAACTGTAACACCTGTGGTTATAGACAATGAGGAACATACTGATGAAGATGAGACGCAGATACCCGATTGGGATGACAACTTAAATATTCGGTCAGGGCAAGAAGAGGCTCGGTCTGAGGGGGAGGGTGTTACGGGGGGCTGTCTGATAATAACCGAAAGGAGTATCAGACAGTCAGGGTCCACCGTGCAAAGACTTTGCTGCAGACTATGGCAGAGTGCAATACCTCTGTTAACTCACAGAAGGATATAATAAGTAAGTAAAGCAATTCCTCCCTTACTTGGAGGGTGTGTGGAATGATCTCTGTTAATAATCACAGAGACAAAGGCAATGTGTGCGAAATGGCACCTACCTAGGTCCGCTCTTCTAGTGGTGCAAAAGAGACGAACAGCAGCGTAAGCCGCACAAAGCTCCTACCTGCGTTCGCTCCACTAGTGTGCGAGGACACGAACCACTAGATATGGCACCTGCCTAGGTCCGCTCTTCTAGTGGTGCAAAAGAGACGGACAGCAGCATAAGCCGCACAAAGCTCCTACCTCTGTTCGCTCCCCTAGTGTGCGAGGATACGAACAACTGCCAGACGCAGTATAAGGAACGTTACCCTAGCGGCAACGTCCACCTACGAGTAGAATCACAAGGCCCAGCCAGACTGTTTCGGGGGGCTGTCTGATAATAACTTAAAGGAGTATCAGACAGTCAGAGTCCACCGTGCAAAGACTCTGCTGCAGACTATGGCAGAGTGCAATACCTTTGTTAACTCACAGAAGGATATAATAAGTAAGTAAAGCAATTCCTCCCTTACTTGGAGGGTGTGTGGAATGATCTCTGTTAATAATCACAGAGACAAAGGCAATGTGTGCGAAATGGCACCTACCTAGGTCCGCTCTTCTAGTGGTGCAAAAGAGACGAACAGCAGCGTAAGCCGCACAAAGCTCCTACCTGCGTTCGCTCCACTAGTGTGCGAGGACACGAACCACTAGATATGGCACCTGCCTAGGTCCGCTCTTCTAGTGGTGCAAAAGAGACGAACAGCAGCGTAAGCCGCACAAAGCTCCTACCTCTGTTCGCTCCCCTAGTGTGCGAGGATACGAACAACTGCCAGACGCAGTATAAGGAACGTTACCCTAGCGGCAACGTCCACCTACGAGTCGAATCACAAGGCCCAGCCAGACCATGTGCCTCAGGCACCTGCCTATGTCCGCTCCCCTAAGAGGTAAGGATACGGACAGCAGCCGAAGCTGTAAGGTATAAGAACGCTACCCTGCCGGTAGCGCTCACCTTGCATAGACAGAGGAATGCCTAGAGGAACGTGCACAGGGCGTCTACCCTCATGCATGAACCAAGAGGACTGAGCACCATGCGGCGTGTGTCAGGGTCTTATATAGACTCTGTGCCTCATCCAAGATGGAGGACACCAGAGCCAATCGGCTGCCAGAACGACAAGAGTGACGTCATGCTGGCCTATCACCGAGCAAGGCGTCACAAGCACATGACCAGCGACCAATCGGCATAGAAGGTGTCAGAGACATGTGACCTCGTGTCAGCGATGATGTCACCCGCACATGTGCAATGGCTCCAAGATAGGACTTAGTCTCCAGCGCTCGCACATGTGCAGTAGCAAGAAATCTGGACTTAGTCTCCAGCGCTCGCACATGTGCAGTAGCAAGAAATCTGGACTTAGTCTCCAGCGCTCGCACATGTGCAGTAGCAAGAAATCTGGACTTAGTCTCCAGCGCTCGCACATGTGCAGTAGCAAGAAATCTGGACATAGTCTCCAGTGCTCGCAGCAACCGTAACAGTACCTCCCCCTCAAGGGCCCCCCTCCCGGCGACGCAGGTAATCAGCAACTAAGTCGGGAGCATGGACAGCCTCCTCAGGCTCCCAAGAGCGATGTTCCGGGCCGTAGCCCTCCCAATCTATCAAGAAGAACCTGCGCCCTCTAACCATCTTAGAACCAACTATGGCTCGTACCTCATAGCTAGAGCGAGAGGAATCAGAAGCAGGAGAGTGCACTTCACGAGCGTGAGGTAAAATTGCCGGCTTTAGCAGTGAAACATGGAATTTGTCATGGATCCTAAGATGGACGGGTAACTTCAATTGGTAGACTACAGGATTTACCTGTCGAAGAACCTCATAAGGACCCAGGAAGCGAGGAGCAAATTTGACAGAGCTCACTCTAAGTTTCACGTTTTTTGCAGAGAGCCACACAAAGTCCCCTGGAGAAAAGACAGGAGCCGGGCGACGAAACCGATCGGACACCGTCTTCATACGGTCCTTAGCTGCTTGGATTGACTCTTGAGTCCGATCCCAAACCTCTCTGGCATTAGTTGCCCAGTCGGCCACAAGAGGAGGAGGTGCAGCAGCGGGAAACGGTACCGGTACCCTAGGGTGTTGCCCATTATTGAGTACGAACGGTGTCTGCCCAGTGGCCTCAGCCAGCGAATTGTTAAGGGCAAATTCTGCCCAGGGTAGGAGGGAGGACCAGTTATCGTGATTCTCAGCAACAAAGTGTCGAAGGTATATAATCATTGATTGATTGGTACGCTCAACCAAACCATTGGTCTCCGGATGGTATGCCGAAGATAGATTCAACTCAATTTGCAGAAGGCTACAAAGATCTCGCCAGAAACGGGAAGCAAATTGCGGGCCTCTATCACAAATGATACGATCTGGCATCCCGTGAAGCCTAAAGACATGCTTGAGGAATAGTTTGGCTAGTACCCTGGAAGATGGGATTCTCGATAACGGTACGAGATGAACCATCCGGGAGAAATGGTCCGTAATGACCCACACAAATCTATGTCCCTGTGAACATGGAAGATCACCCACAAAGTCCATGCCTACCACCTCCCATGGTCTATCTGGCACTGGTAAAGGATGCAAGAGCCCAGCCGGTCTCTGCCGTAATGGACGGTTGCGAGCACACGAGTAGCAGGAACCAACATATCTCTTGACGTGGCTGGCTAAGTGTGGCCACCAATACCACCTCTCCAGTAACTCTCGTGTCCGTCTAATACCAAAATGCCCACCCACCTTTGAGGTTCGGACCATTGCAGGACAGCAGAGAGCTTCGCAGGATCCATAGCCAGGCCCTCTTGTGAGATAATGTAACCCAAAAAAGGCAATGAGGACTGCTCGAATACACATTTCTCGGGTTTAGCAAACAATGAGTGCTCCCTTAAACGGGAAAGGACACGAACGACATCCTGACGATGAGTCTCCAGATCAGGAGAAAAAATCAGGATGTCGTCCAGATACACCACTACTGAGGATAACAGTAAATCCCTGAACACATCGTTTACGAAGTCCTGAAATACTGCGGGTGCATTACATAACCCAAAAGGCATGACGAGGTATTCATAGTGACCGTCTCGGGTGTTAAAAGCGGTCTTCCATTCGTCACCCTTTCGAATTCGTACCAAGTTATACGCACCCCGCAGATCCAACTTCGTAAAAACTTGAGCTCCTCTCAGTCTGTCAAAGAGCTCCGAAATTAAAGGTAATGGGTATTTGTTCTTTATTGTGATTGCGTTGAGACCCCTGTAATCTATGCAGGGACGCAAATCACCCTCTTTCTTCCGAACAAAGAAAAACCCAGCTCCCGCGGGAGAGACAGACTTACGAATGAACCCCTTCTCTAAACTCTCTCTTATATAGGTCGACATGGCCTCCGACTCAGGTATCGACAGGGGGTAAACCCTGCCTTTAGGTGGAACCGAACCTGGGATAAGGTCTATGGCACAGTCATACGGCCTATGGGGTGGAAGAACCTCAGCACCCTGTTTGGAGAACACGTCAGCGAAATCCAGATAGGGTGTAGGTATGGGAGAGAGATCAGTAGATGCAACCGCAATGACCTTAGGTGGTAAGGGAAGACATCGGGACTGACATTTCGAACCCCAACTAATAATGCTGTCAGACTCCCAGTCAATGTGAGGAGCATGAGTCCGAAGCCATGGAAGACCCAGAAGGATGTCGTCTATACCCTCAGGCAAAACAAGAAAAGAAATCTCCTCTATGTGACCCTGAGACAGGGAAAGGCGCAAGGGAACTGTCCTCAATGTAATGGAGTCAGACAACATAGTTCCATTAACAACACGGACAGGAATAGGCGCCTCTAACATGATAGAGGGAATATTGTGTCCCTTTACAAATCCTGAGGACACAAAAGTCCCGTCAGCTCCGGAATCCACAAAAGCCATAATAGGCCATGTATTCTCAGATAACGAGAGCTGACCTGGGATACAACACTTAGAGGGTGCAGAAGACGTCTCTAGTAACCCCCCTCTAATGGTTACTAGACCAGGGAGTTTCCCTGACGACTAGGACACTTGTTGGCATAGTGCCCAGCCTGACGACATACGTAACATATAGGAGGACCAGACTTGCGTAGTCTGGAAGACGTATGACCTAACTCCATAGGAGTGGGAGATGTTTCAGATGCTGAGGAAGATGGTAGTGGACCCTCAACAACTGGAATAGCCCGATGCTTAGGGCGTGAGGAAGAGACCTCGAGTCTACGTTCCTTATGGCGTACATCGATCCTCGTTGCTACTGTGATCAAGTCCTCCAGAGAAGCAGGGACCTCACGAGTAGCAAGAGCATCCTTGACATAGCCTGCCAACCCTCTCCAGAAGATAGGAATCAACACCTTCTCTGGCCAATCTAGTTCTGCCACCAGAGTTCTAAAAGCAATGGCATAAGAACTAGTGGATAACGAACCCTGAGATAGATCTAACAGTCTCAGGGCCGCATCATGGGTAACCTGCGGACCCATGAATACTGCCTTAAGAGCATCAAGAAAGTCTTGATGTCTCAGAGTAACCACATCAGAGCGCTCCCATAGGGGAGTCGCCCATTCTAAGGCTTTGTCCTGAAGTAAGGAGATGATAAAGCCTACTCTGGACCTCTCCGTAGAGAAGCGAGAAGAGTTGACCTCTAGGTGTATCTGACACTGACTAATGAAACCACGACATGATCTGGCATCGCCAGAATATCTGTTTGGCAGAGCAAGTCGAGGATCATGTGCAGATGTCACCATGGTCTGAGGTTTATCCTCTATACTCTTGAGCCGTGACTCAAGTACTTGTATGTAACGGTGTAACTGCTGATATTCTGCCATAACTGCCAGACCCTTGGCTCAGTCCTAATGTTACGGGGGGCTGTCTGATAATAACTTAAAGGAGTATCAGACAGTCAGAGTCCACCGTGCAAAGACTCTGCTGCAGACTATGGCAGAGTGCAATACCTTTGTTAACTCACAGAAGGATATAATAAGTAAGTAAAGCAATTCCTCCCTTACTTGGAGGGTGTGTGGAATGATCTCTGTTAATAATCACAGAGACAAAGGCAATGTGTGCGAAATGGCACCTACCTAGGTCCGCTCTTCTAGTGGTGCAAAAGAGACGAACAGCGTAAGCCGCACAAAGCTCCTACCTGCGTTCGCTCCACTAGTGTGCGAGGACACGAACCACTAGATATGGCACCTGCCTAGGTCCGCTCTTCTAGTGGTGCAAAAGAGACGAACAGCAGCGTAAGCCGCACAAAGCTCCTACCTCTGTTCGCTCCCCTAGTGTGCGAGGATACGAACAACTGCCAGACGCAGTATAAGGAACGTTACCCTAGCGGCAACGTCCACCTACGAGTCGAATCACAAGGCCCAGCCAGACCATGTGCCTCAGGCACCTGCCTATGTCCGCTCCCCTAAGAGGTAAGGATACGGACAGCAGCCGAAGCTGTAAGGTATAAGAACGCTACCCTGCCGGTAGCGCTCACCTTGCATAGACAGAGGAATGCCTAGAGGAACGTGCACAGGGCGTCTACCCTCATGCATGAACCAAGAGGACTGAGCACCATGCGGCGTGTGTCAGGGTCTTATATAGACTCTGTGCCTCATCCAAGATGGAGGACACCAGAGCCAATCGGCTGCCAGAACGACAAGAGTGACGTCATGCTGGCCTATCACCGAGCAAGGCGTCACAAGCACATGACCAGCGACCAATCGGCATAGAAGGTGTCAGAGACATGTGACCTCGTGTCAGCGATGATGTCACCCGCACATGTGCAATGGCTCCAAGATAGGACTTAGTCTCCAGCGCTCGCACATGTGCAGTAGCAAGAAATCTGGACTTAGTCTCCAGCGCTCGCACATGTGCAGTAGCAAGAAATCTGGACTTAGTCTCCAGCGCTCGCACATGTGCAGTAGCAAGAAATCTGGACTTAGTCTCCAGCGCTCGCACATGTGCAGTAGCAAGAAATCTGGACATAGTCTCCAGTGCTCGCAGCAACCGTAACACAGACCATGTGCCTCAGGCACCTGCCTATGTCCGCTCCCCTAAGAGGTAAGGATACGGACAGCAGCCGAAGCTGTAAGGTATAAGAACGCTACCCTGCCGGTAGCGCTCACCTAGCATAGACAGAGGAATGCCAAGAGGAACGCGCACAGAGCGTCTACTCATATGCATGAACCAAGAGGACTGAGCACCATGCGGCGTGTGTCAGGGTCTTATATAGACTCTGTGCCTCATCCAAGATGGAGGACACCAGAGCCAATCCGCTGCCAGAACGACAGGAGTGACGTCATGCTGGCCTATCACCGAGCAAGACGTCACAAGCACATGACCAGCGACCAATCGGCATAGAAGGTGTCAGAGACATGTGACCTCGTGTCAGCGATGATGTCACCCGCACATGTGCAATGGCTCCAAGATAGGACTTAGTCTCCAGCGCTCGCACATGTGCAGTAGCAAGAAATCTGGACTTAGTCTCCAGCGCTCGCACATGTGCAGTAGCAAGAAATCTGGACTTAGTCTCCAGCGCTCGCACATGTGCAGTAGCAAGAAATCTGGACATAGTCTCCAGTGCTCGCAGCAACCGTAACAGTTCCTCCCCCTCAAGGGCCCCCCTCCCGGCGACGCAGGTAATCGGCAACTAAGTCGGGAGCATGGACAGCCTCCTCAGGCTCCCAAGAGCGATGTTCCGGGCCATAGCCCTCCCAATCTATCAAGAAGAACCTGCGCCCTCTAACCATCTTAGAACCAACTATGGCTCGTACCTCATAGCTAGAGCGAGAGGAATCAGAGGCAGGAGAGTGCACCTCACGAGCGTGAGGTAAAATAGCCGGCTTTGGCAGTGAGACATGGAATTTGTCATGAATCCTAAGATGGACAGGTAACTTCAATTGATAGACTACAGGATTTACCTGTCGAAGAACCTCATAAGGACCCAGGAAGCGAGGAGCAAATTTGACAGAGCTCACTCTAAGTCTCACGTGTTTTGCAGAGAGCCACACAAAGTCCCCTGGAGAAAAGACAGGAGCCGGGTGACGAAACCGATCGGACACCGTCTTCATACGGTCCTTAGCTGCTTGGATCGACTCTTGAGTCCGATCCCAAACCTCTCTGGCATTAGTTGCCCAGTCGGCCACAAGAGGAGGAGGTGCAGCAGCGGGAAACGGTACCGGTACCCTAGGGTGTTGCCCATTATTGAGTACGAACGGTGTCTGCCCAGTGGCCTCAGCCAGCGAATTGTTAAGGGCAAATTCTGCCCAGGGTAGGAGGGAGGACCAGTTATCGTGGTTCTCAGCAACAAAGTGTCGAAGGTATATAATCATAGATTGATTGGTACGTTCAACCAAACCATTAGTCTCCGGATGGTATGCCGAAGAGAGATTCAACTCAATTTGCAGAAGGCTACAAAGATCTCGCCAGAAACGGGAAGTAAATTGCGGGCCTCTATCACAAATGATACGATCTGGCATCCCGTGAAGCCTAAAGACATGCTTGAGGAATAGTTTGGCTAGTACCCTGGAAGATGGGATTCTCGATAACGGTACGAGATGAACCATCCGGGAGAAATGGTCCGTAATGACCCACACAAATCTATGTCCCTGTGAACATGGAAGATCACCCACAAAGTCCATGCCTACCACCTCCCATGGTCTATCTGGCACTGGTAAAGGATGCAAGAGCCCAGCCGGTCTCTGCCGTAATGGACGGTTGCGAGCACACGAGTAGCAGGAACCGACATATCTCTTGACGTGGCTGGCTAAGTGTGGCCACCAATACCACCTCTCCAGTAACTCTCGTGTCCGCCTAATACCAAAATGCCCACCCACCTTTGAGGTGTGGGCCCATGACAGTATATCATTCTGTCGATCAGGCGGAACAAAGGTCTTGCCCGGTGGGATTTGGTCTAACGTCACAGGGGAGAGCGTATGAAAAACCCTGGAGGGAAGGATAAGACGAGGTTCGTCAATCTCTTCCTGGGTAGAAAGCATAGAGCGAGACAGGGCGTCTGCCTTGTTATTCTTACTCCCAGACAGATAGTTGATGGAGAAGTGAAAGCGGGAGAAAAACAAGGACCAGCGGGCTTGGCGAGGATTCAGACGCTGAGCGGTTTGTAAGTACGTCAGATTCTTATGGTCTGTATAGACCTGGAAAGGATGTTTCGCTCCTTCCAGCAAGTGACGCCACTCCTCCAAGGCTAATCTCAAGGCGAGCAGTTCCCTATCCCCAATGGTATAGTTTCTCTCTGCCGGTGAAAAGGTTTTAGCAAAGAAGAAACACGGCCTTTTTCTACCTGCACCGTTCTTTTGATACAAGACCGCACCAGCACCCACTGAAGAGGCATCAACCTCTAAGAGGAAGGGCTTATTCTCATCGGGTCTTTGAAGAACGGGAGCAGTTGAAAAGTGTCTTTTTACTGCCTCAAAAGCCTGAGATGTCTCAGTAGACCAGGCTTTGGGATTAGCACCTTTCTTAGTCAAGGCCACCAAAGGGGCCACCAAAGTAGAAAAATGGGGTATGAACTGCCTGTAATAATTTATGAATCCTAAGAAGCGTTGCACCGCCTTCAAGGAATGAGGTTCGGACCATTGCAGGACAGCAGAGAGCTTCGCAGGATCCATAGCCAGACCCTCTTGTGAGATAATGTAACCCAAAAAAGGCAATGAGGACTGCTCGAATACACATTTCTCGAGCTTAGCAAACAATGAGTGCTCCCTTAAACGGGAAAGGACACGAACGACATCCTGACGATGAGTCTCCAGATCAGGAGAAAAAATCAGGATGTCGTCCAGATACACCACTACTGAGGATAACAGTAAATCCCTGAACACATCGTTTACGAAGTCCTGAAATACTGCGGGTGCATTACATAACCCAAAAGGCATGACGAGGTATTCATAGTGACCGTCTCGGGTGTTAAAAGCGGTCTTCCATTCGTCACCCTTTCGAATTCGTACCAAGTTATACGCACCCCGCAGATCCAACTTCGTAAAAACTTGAGCTCCTCTCAGTCTGTCAAAGAGCTCCGAAATTAAAGGTAATGGGTATTTGTTCTTTATTGTGATTGCGTTGAGACCCCTGTAATCTATGCAGGGACGCAAATCACCCTCTTTCTTCCGAACAAAGAAAAACCCAGCTCCCGCGGGAGAGACAGACTTACGAATGAACCCCTTCTCTAAACTCTCTCTTATATAGGTCGACATGGCCTCCGACTCAGGTATCGACAGGGGGTAAACCCTGCCTTTAGGTGGAACCGAACCTGGGATAAGGTCTATTGCACAGTCATACGGCCTATGGGGTGGAAGAACCTCAGCACCCTGTTTGGAGAACACGTCAGCGAAATCCAAATAGGGTGTAGGTATGGGAGAGAGATCAGTTGATGCAACCGCAACGACCTTAGGTGGTAAGGGAAGACATCGGGACTGACATTTCGAACCCCAACTAATAATGCTGTCAGACTCCCAGTCAATGTGAGGAGCATGAGTCCGAAGCCATGGAAGACCCAGAAGGACGTCGTCTATACCCTCAGGCAAAACAAGAAAAGAAATTTCCTCTATGTGACCCTGAGACAGGGAAAGGCGCAAGGGAACTGTCCTCAATGTAATGGAGTCAGACAACATAGTTCCATTAACAACACGGACAGGAATAGGCGCCTCTAACATGATAGAGGGAATATTGTGTCCCTTTACAAATCCTGAGGACACAAAAATCCCGTCAGCTCCGGAATCCACAAAAGCCATAATAGGCCATGTATTCTCAGATAACGAGAGCTGACCTGGGATACAACACTTAGAGGGTGCAGAAGACGTCTCTAGTAACCCCCCTCTAATGGTTACTAGGCCAGGGAGTTTCCCTGACGACTAGGACACTTGTTGGCATAGTGCCCAGCCTGACGACATACGTAACATATAGGAGGACCAGACTTGCGTAGTCTGGAGAACGTATGACCTAACTCCATAGGAGTGGGAGATGTTTCAGATGCTGAGGAAGATGGTAGTGGACCCTCAACAACTGGAATAGCCCGATGCTTAGGGCGTGAGGAAGAGACCTCGAGTCTACGTTCCTTATGGCGTACATCGATCCTCGTTGCTACTGTGATCAAGTCCTCCAGAGAAGCAGGGACCTCACGAGTAGCAAGGGCATCCTTGACATAGCCTGCCAACCCTCTCCAGAAGATAGGAATCAACACCTTCTCTGGCCAATCTAGTTCTGCCACCAGAGTTCTAAAAGCAATGGCATAAGAACTAGTGGATAACGAACCCTGAGATAGATCTAACAGTCTCAGGGCCGCATCATGGGTAACCTGCGGACCCATGAATACCGCCTTAAGAGCATCAAGAAAGTCTTGATGTCTCAGAGTAACCACATCAGAGCGCTCCCATAGGGGAGTCGCCCATTCTAAGGCTTTGTCCTGAAGTAAGGAGATGATAAAGCCTACTCTGGACCTCTCCGTAGAGAAGCGAGAAGAGTTGACCTCTAGGTGTATCTGACACTGACTAATGAAACCACGACATGATCTGGCATCGCCAGAATATCTGTTTGGCAGAGCAAGTCGAGGATCATGTGCAGATGTCACCATGGTCTGAGGTTTATCCTCTATACTCTTGAGCCGTGACTCAAGTACTTGTATGTAACGGTGTAACTGCTGATATTCTGCCATAACTGCCAGACCCTTGGCTCAGTCCTAATGTTACGGGGGGCTGTCTGATAATAACCGAAAGGAGTATCAGACAGTCAGGGTCCACCGTGCAAAGACTTTGCTGCAGACTATGGCAGAGTGCAATACCTCTGTTAACTCACAGAAGGATATAATAAGTAAGTAAAGCAATTCCTCCCTTACTTGGAGGGTGTGTGGAATGATCTCTGTTAATAATCACAGAGACAAAGGCAATGTGTGCGAAATGGCACCTACCTAGGTCCGCTCTTCTAGTGGTGCAAAAGAGACGAACAGCAGCGTAAGCCGCACAAAGCTCCTACCTGCGTTCGCTCCACTAGTGTGCGAGGACACGAACCACTAGATATGGCACCTGCCTAGGTCCGCTCTTCTAGTGGTGCAAAAGAGACGGACAGCAGCATAAGCCGCACAAAGCTCCTACCTCTGTTCGCTCCCCTAGTGTGCGAGGATACGAACAACTGCCAGACGCAGTATAAGGAACGTTACCCTAGCGGCAACGTCCACCTACGAGTAGAATCACAAGGCCCAGCCAGACCATGTGCCTCAGGCACCTGCCTATGTCCGCTCCCCTAAGAGGTAAGGATACGGACAGCAGCCGAAGCTGTAAGGTATAAGAACGCTACCCTGCCGGTAGCGCTCACCTAGCATAGACAGAGGAATGCCAAGAGGAACGCGCACAGAGCGTCTACTCATATGCATGAACCAAGAGGACTGAGCACCATGCGGCGTGTGTCAGGGTCTTATATAGACTCTGTGCCTCATCCAAGATGGAGGACACCAGAGCCAATCCGCTGCCAGAACGACAGGAGTGACGTCATGCTGGCCTATCACCGAGCAAGACGTCACAAGCACATGACCAGCGACCAATCGGCATAGAAGGTGTCAGAGACATGTGACCTCGTGTCAGCGATGATGTCACCCGCACATGTGCAATGGCTCCAAGATAGGACTTAGTCTCCAGCGCTCGCACATGTGCAGTAGCAAGAAATCTGGACTTAGTCTCCGGCGCTCGCACATGTGCAGTAGCAAGAAATCTGGACTTAGTCTCCAGCGCTCGCACATGTGCAGTAGCAAGAAATCTGGACTTAGTCTCCAGCGCTCGCACATGTGCAGTAGCAAGAAATCTGGACATAGTCTCCAGTGCTCGCAGCAACCGTAACAGAGGGGAGTGCAAACACAACAATTGATGATGAAGTTCTAGATCCCACCTACTGTCAACCCCCAGTCAGGCACTCGAGGAGGTCAACAGAGGCGGTGGAGGAGGATGCAACCGACGACGAAGTTACCTTGCGCCTTCCTGGACAGAGTCGGAGCACTGGTAGCACGTCTACAACTGCATCCTCAGCCACCACTCTGCCTTTGAGCACTAGTCGGGGGGGCTCAGCAGGTCGCATGCCCTCTAAGCCTTGCCTAGCCTGGTCATTTTTTGACATAGAAAAAGATCGCCCAAATTATGTGATGTGTAAAATTTGTCATGATTCTGTTAGTAGAGGTCAAAACCTCAGCAGTTTGACAACTTCTTCCATGAATCGTCACATGAATAAATATCATAGGTGTTACGGTTGCTGCGAGCACTGGAGACTAAGTCCAGATTTCTTGCTACTGCACATGTGCGAGCGCCGGAGACTAAGTCCTATCTTGGAGCCATTGCACATGTGCGGGTGACATCATCGCTGACACGAGGTCACATGTCTCTGACACCTTCTATGCCGATTGGTCGCTGGTCATGTGCTTGTGATGCCTTGCTCGGTGATAGGCCAGCATGACGTCACTCCTGTCGTTCTGGCAGCGGATTGGCTCTGGTGTCCTCCATCTTGGATGAGGCACAGAGTCTATATAAGACCCTGACACACGCCGCATGGCACTCAGTCCTCTTGGTTCATGCATAAGAGTAGACGCTCTGTGCGCGTTCCTCTAGGCATTCCTCTGTCTATGCTAGGTGTCACGCTCCCCGTGTCTCAGCACCGCTCCTTACCCACTTATCCAGTCCATGTGTTCACCAGTCATGGCTGCCGCTCCCGCTCGTGCTCTCCTGTGTCCTGCTCCTGGTCTTATGAGTCTGACTCTGAGTCTTAGCCACATGGTTCTGTATAGGACCAGGCCGCGCCCACTCTCCTGGTCTTATAGGCCCAGCACACCTGCAGCAGGAAATGACATGAGGCTGTGCTGGGTATATAAGACTGGCCTTTCCATGTGGGCGGGGCCTGATCAACGTGTCTTGTAGCTAGTCTTATGAGCTAGGTGCTCAGGTCCCCTGGTACTGTGTCCTGCTGACTTCTTGTCCTTGCACTCTGGTACCTGTGCCTGTTTACATTACTGTCCCAAAGAACTCTGTGACTCTGGTGACCTGCTTATACTTGTCCCTGCCACGTCAGTGCTCCGGCTGCCGTGTGCCCTGCCCTTCGGTGGGGTGCAAGGTCCAGTGGATCCACCTCCTGGGCCCACCAGTACTCCCGGCCCTGACACTAGGTGAGCGCTACCGGCAGGGTAGCGTTCTTATACCTTACAGCTTCGGCTGCTGTCCGTATCCTTACCTCTTAGGGGAGCGGACATAGGCAGGTGCCTGAGGCACATGGTCTGGCTGGGCCTTGTGGTTCGACTCGTAGGTGGACATTGCCGCTAGGGTAACGTTCCTTATACTGCGTCTGGCAGTTGTTCGTATCCTCGCACACTAGGGGAGCGAGCAGAGGTAGGAGCTTTGTGCGGCTTACGCTGCTGTTCGTCTCTTTTGCACCACTAGAAGAGCGGACCTAGGCAGGTGCCATATCTAGTGGTTCGTGTCCTCGCACACTAGTGGAGCGAACGCAGGTAGGAGATTTGTGCGGCTTACGCTGCTGTTCGTCTCTTTTGCACCACTAGAAGAGCGGACCTAGGTAGGTGCCATTTCGCACACATTGCCTTTGTCTCTGTGATTATTAACAGAGATCATTCCACACACCCTCCAAGTAAGGGAGGAATTGCTTTACTTACTTATTATATCCTTCTGTGAGTTAACAGAGGTATTGCACTCTGCCATAGTCTGCAGCAGAGTCTTTGCACGGTGGACCCTGACTGTCTGATACTCCTTTAGGTTATTATCAGACAGCCCCCCCGTAACATTAGGACTGAGCCAAGGGTCTGGCAGTTATGGCAGAATATCAGCAGTTACACCGTTACATACAAGTACTTGAGTCACGGCTCAAGAGTATAGAGGATAAAACTCAGACCATGGTGACATCTGCACATGATTCTCGACTTGCTCTGCCAAACAGATATTCTGGCGATGCCAGATCATGTCGTGGTTTCATTAGTCAGATACACCTAGAGGTCAACTCTTCTCGCTTCTCTACGGAGAGGTCCAGAGTAGGCTTTATCATCTCCTTACTTCAGGACAAAGCCTTAGAATGGGCGACTCCCCTATGGGAGCGCTCTGATGTGGTTACTCTGAGACATCAAGACTTTCTTGATGCTCTTAAGGCGGTATTCATGGGTCCGCAGGTTACCCATGATGCGGCCCTGAGACTGTTAGATCTATCTCAGGGTTCGTTACCCACTAGTTCTTATGCCATTGCTTTTAGAACTCTGGTGGCAGAACTAGATTGGCCAGAGAAGGTGTTGATTCCTATCTTCTGGAGAGGGTTGGCAGGCTATGTCAAGGATGCTCTTGCTACTCGTGAGGTCCCTGCTTCTCTGGAGGACTTGATCACAGTAGCAACGAGGATCGATGTACGCCATAAGGAACGTAGACTCGAGGTCTCTTCCTCACGCCCTAAGCATCAGGCTATTCCAGTTGTTGAGGGTCCACTACCATATTCCTCAGCATCTGAAACATCTCCCACTCCTATGGAGTTAGGTCATACGTCTTCCAGACTACGCAAGTCTGGTCCTCCTATATGTTACGTATGTCGTCAGGCTGGACACTATGCCAACAAGTGTCCTAGTCGTCAGGGAAACTCCCTGGCCTAGTAACCATTAGAGGGGGGTTACTAGAGACGTCTTCTGCACCCTCTAAGTGTTGTATCCCAGGTCAGCTCTCGTTATTTGAGAATACATGGCCTATTATGGCTTTTGTGGATTCCGGAGCTGACGGGACTTTTGTGTCCTCAGGATTTGTAAAGGGACACAATATTCCCTCTATCATGTTAGAGGCGCCTATTCCTGTCCGTGTTGTTAATGGAACTATGTTGTCTGACTCCATTACATTGAGGACAGTTCCCTTGCGCCTTTCCCTGTCTCAGGGTCACATAGAGGAGATTTCTTTTCTTGTTTTGCCTGAGGGTATAGACGACGTCCTTCTGGGTCTCCCATGGCTTCGGACTCATGCTCCTCACATTGACTGGGAGTCTGACAGCATTATTAGTTGGGGTTCGAAATGTCAGTCTCGATGTCTTCCCTTACCACCTAAGGTCATTGCGGTTGCATCTACTGATCTCTCTCCCATACCTACACCCTATCTGGATTTCGCTGACGTGTTCTCCAAACAGGGTGCTGAGGTTCTTCCACCCCATAGGCCGTATTACTGTGCCATAGACCTTATCCCAGGTTCGGTTCCACCTAAAGGCAGGGTTTACCCCCCTGTCGATACCTGAGTCGGAGGCCATGTCGACCTATATAAGAGAGAGTTTAGAGAAGGGGTTCATTCGTAAGTCTGTCTCTCCCGCGGGAGCTGGGTTTTTCTTTGTTCGGAAGAAAGAGGGTGATTTGCGTCCCTGCATAGATTACAGGGGTCTCAACGCAATCACAATAAAGAACAAATACCCATTACCTTTAATTTCGGAGCTCTTTGACAGACTGAGAGGAGCTCAAGTTTTTACGAAGTTGGATCTGCGGGGTGCGTATAACTTGGTACGAATTCGAAAGGGTGACGAATGGAAGACCGCTTTTAACACCCGAGACGGTCACTATGAATACCTCGTCATGCCTTTTGGGTTATGTAATGCACCCGCAGTATTTCAGGACTTCGTAAACGATGTGTTCAGGGATTTACTGTTATCCTCAGTAGTGGTGTGTTACGGGGGGACCGGCAGATTAGGACCAGGGGGTATATATCCTAATCGCCAGTCGGGGCCCACCGTGCTCCAGATGACAATGGAGCTGCTGGCACCTGAGGGTTAGGCGGAGACTATAGGGCTGGATGGCTCTGAGATAACCCAGGAACTCTGGGAACCGGTCACGTGTGTTGGGACACGTCAGACCGGACGACAACCCGATTAGCGTTTTGGTGCACCTAGCGCTACACCAACCACGTGTGCAGGAAACACGTCAGGCCGGGTGGTAACCAGGTAGCGTTGACTGGAAGACCGCCACGAAAGCGCCCTGTCGGCCACGTGTGTAGGACACGTCAGGCCGAGCGGTCCTCCGATTAGCGTTTCTGGCCACCTCTCGACTGGCCACGTGTGTGTAGGACACGTCAGGCCAGATGGGTACACCAGTAGCGTTGACCGGGAAGCCGAGGAAAATAAGGAACACCCTTTTAACTCCACAGGGGTCCTGGAGTACGCTGTCCATGCGCGTAGGGGACACAACCGGACAGGTGGCGCAGCACGTGCGTTGTCCGTGTGCGTAGGGGGCACAATCGGACAGGTGGCGCAGCAGGTGCGTTGTCCGTGTGCGTAGGGGGCACAATCAGACAGGTGGCGCAACAGGTGCGTTGTCCGTGTGCGTAGGGGGCACAATCGGACAGGAAGCACAGCAGCCGCAGCCCAGTTAACGCCACTGGGCTGCTATAGCAAGACTGGAACGGCAGGAGGGAAGCACGGCGCCTGACCCTGATGTGCCGAGCCATGAATCTTGGCGTGACAGGCACCGTTCGCCTAACCCTACCTACCGCTTCCCAACATAGGCTTATGCCGCAATGAGGCTCTAACATGGAGGTGTGCTCTGACTGAGCAAATGTGAAGACTGCGCACCTCCATGTTGTCTCCAGCCCCTTTTATAACCTGGGTCCACCCCAAACCCAGGGTGGAACCACCAAGGTGCAATAGCAGAGTGCCATGTCATCAGTGACGTCACATGCGACCTATCCGGAACCGCCACGTCATTGGTGACCTCATGGCAGCCACGCCCCAAACACTTCACCAGTCATCGTCTGACGACCAATACTGAGGTGCCAGATCATAGGGGCGGGCCTCTGCGAGCCAGTCCGGAGTTGCCACGTCATCAGGACACCTGACACCCTCTGCCCTATCAGGGCCTGCCACCTCACGGACATGCTCAGTGAGGTCCTTACCGGACCTAGCCTCTGGTGCACTAAGTGCCTGAGCATGCCCAGTAGCCTGAGCAACAGGCTCAGAAAGCAGACTATCAGTTTGAGCATGCTCAGTAGGCACATCCCAGAACTTAGACACAGCACGAAGTCCAAGTACCTGTGCAAAGAGGCTGTTAGGGTTAATTGTGGGAGCATGCTCAGTAGCCTGAACTGAGGACTTAGTCTCAGACATAGCACAATCAGGCTGAGCATGCTCACCAGGCAAAACACCGGGCTTAAACTCTGGCTGGGGTAAATCGGCGCACGCATGCGCACTAGCCGCCTCTCCACACTTAGACGTGGTGGAAGGAACAGCCAACTGGATGACCCGAGGCACGACCAAGAACGGCAGCCGGCGCCTGGGCGCAACAGGAACCGCAGCAGGCTGCTTGCGGCTATGGCGGCGCCGGTTCGTAACAGTACCCCCCCCTCTAGCGGCCCTCCCACTCGAATGGTCTATAGTCGCCACAGATACCACTGAGCGACGGGCGGAAGATGGAGACATGCAGTGGGAGCTACAAGACTCGCTCCACCGTGTAATCACCCCAGATGACCAGTCGATATGTGGGGAATGTTGCTTCAACCAAGGAATACCCAGCAGAATATCATCTGCACCCTTAGGGAGAACCAGAAATGAAATGGTCTCCCTATGCCCAGATGACATGGCAAGGGTAATGGACACTGTCCGCTGGTGAATTACCTTGGGCAACAAGGACCCATCCAATACACGGACTCTCACTGGCCTTGGCATTTGCACCAGTGGGATGGCATGCCGCCAGGCAAAAGAGGAGGAGATGAAACTATCCCCAGCACCTGTGTCCACACTTGCCCTTGTGGACCATGTTGACCCCTTAAAGGAAATGGACGCGGGAAACGTCACCCTAATGGATGACACAGAGTCCAGTCTACCTTCAGCTATGGTCACCAATCGTGGTCGCTTATCCTGACGCTTTGGGCAACGGTTGGCATAATGACCATACTGCCCACAAGCGAAACAGGAAATGCCCTTGCGACTCGAAGACCTAGCAACACCAACCCTAGAGATGGTTATAGGGACAGAGATATCCTCTAAGGGAGGTGCAGTAGGAGAGACCACTACAGTGGCTGAACGACCCTCTGACCTGCGCTCCAGCTGACGTTCGGAGGTCCGCAGGTCAATGCGGGTAGCCAGAGTCATGAGGCCCTCAAGGGTAGTTGGTACCTCACGCGACGCTAATGCGTCCTTCACGTGCGAGGCTAATCCCCTCCAGAACAGTGGAATGAGAGTCCTCTCTGACCACCCCAGTTCTGCAGCAAGTGTCCGGAAACTCACAGCATATTGACTTGAGGAGGTACGCCCCTGCTCCAAAGTCAGTAGCTGTAGGGCCGAGTCGTGAGTGACCTGAGGCCCCAGGAACACTTGTCGCAAGGACTCCAAAAACTCCTTAGAGTCCTGTACTACGGGGTCATTCCTCTCCCACAATGGTGTAGCCCACTCCAGTGCTCTATCAGAGAGCAAGGAGATGATAAACCCCACCTTCGACCTCTCTGTAGGAAACCGTGCAGCCAACAGCTCTAGATGGACTGAGCACTGGTTCACGAATCCCCTACATGCCTTGCTGTTCCCTGTAAACTTGTTGGGCAGCGAGAGGTGAGGGAGGGTTGGAGTAGGCTTGGTGACTGACACCATTGCAGCCGCTTGAGCCACCACATCATCCATATCAGCAGCAAGAGCAGACTTCTCCAGAGACCTCACTCTGGCATCAAGCTGCAGCATGAACTGACGTAGCTGCTCCATCTCCGCCATGCCAGCCAGACCCTGGCGCAGTCTTACTGTTACGGTGGGACCGGCAGATTAGGACCAGGGGGTATATATCCTAATCGCCAGTCGGGGCCCACCGTGCTCCAGATGACAATGGAGCTGCTGGCACCTGAGGGTTAGGCGGAGACTATAGGGCTGGATGGCTCTGAGATAACCCAGGAACTCTGGGAACCGGTCACGTGTGTTGGGACACGTCAGACCGGACGACAACCCGATTAGCGTTTTGGTGCACCTAGCGCTACACCAACCACGTGTGCAGGAAACACGTCAGGCCGGGTGGTAACCAGGTAGCGTTGACCGGAAGACCGCCACGAAAGCGCCCTGTCGGCCACGTGTGTAGGACACGTCAGGCCGAGCGGTCCTCCGATTAGCGTTTCTGGCCACCTCTCGACTGGCCACGTGTGTGTAGGACACGTCAGGCCAGATGGGTACACCAGTAGCGTTGACCGGGAAGCCGAGGAAAATAAGGAACACCCTGTTAACTCCACAGGGGTCCTGGAGTACGCTGTCCATGCGCGTAGGGGACACAACCGGACAGGTGGCGCAGCACGTGCGTTGTCCGTGTGCGTAGGGGGCACAATCGGACAGGTGGCGCAGCAGGTGCGTTGTCCGTGTGCGTAGGGGGCACAATCAGACAGGTGGCGCAACAGGTGCGTTGTCCGTGTGCGTAGGGGGCACAATCGGACAGGAAGCACAGCAGCCGCAGCCCAGTTAACGCCACTGGGCTGCTATAGCAAGACTGGAACGGCAGGAGGGAAGCACGGCGCCTGACCCTGATGTGCCGAGCCACGAATCTTGGCGTGACAGGCACCGTTCGCCTAACCCTACCTACCGCTTCCCAACATAGGCTTATGCCGCAATGAGGCTCTAACATGGAGGTGTGCTCTGACTGAGCAAATGTGAAGACTGCGCACCTCCATGTTGTCTCCAGCCCCTTTTATAACCTGGGTCCACCCCAAACCCAGGGTGGAACCACCAAGGTCCAATAGCAGAGTGCCATGTCATCAGTGACGTCACATGCGACCTATCCGGAACCGCCACGTCATTGGTGACCTCATGGCAGCCACGCCCCAAACACTTCACCAGTCATCGTCTGACGACCAATACTGAGGTGCCAGATCATAGGGGCGGGCCTCTGCGAGCCAGTCCGGAGTTGCCACGTCATCAGGACACCTGACACCCTCTGCCCTATCAGGGCCTGCCACCTCACGGACATGCTCAGTGAGGTCCTTACCGGACCTAGCCTCTGGTGCACTAAGTGCCTGAACATGCCCAGTAGCCTGAGCAACAGGCTCAGAAAGCAGACTATCAGTTTGAGCATGCTCAGTAGGCACATCCCAGAACTTAGACACAGCACGAAGTCCAAGTACCTGTGCAAAGAGGCTGTTAGGGTTAATTGTGGGAGCATGCTCAGTAGCCTGAACTGAGGACTTAGTCTCAGACATAACACAATCAGGCTGAGCATGCTCACCAGGCAAAACACCGGGCTTAAACTCTGGCTGGGATAAATCGGCGCACGCATGCGCACTAGCCGCCTCTCCACACTTAGACGTGGTGGAAGGAACAGCCAACTGGATGACCCGAGGCACGACCAAGAACGGCAGCCGGCGCCTGGGCGCAACAGGAACCGCAGCAGGCTGCTTGCGGCTATGGCGGCGCCGGTTCGTAACATGGTGTATCTGGACGACATCCTGATTTTTTCTCCTGATCTGGAGACTCATCGTCAGGATGTCGTTCGTGTCCTTTCCCGTTTAAGGGAGCACTCATTGTTTGCTAAACTCGAGAAATGTGTATTCGAGCAGTCCTCATTGCCTTTTTTGGGTTACATTATCTCACAAGAGGGCCTGGCTATGGATCCTGCGAAGCTCTCTGCTGTCCTGCAATGGTCCGAACCTCATTCCTTGAAGGCGGTGCAACGCTTCTTAGGATTCATAAATTATTACAGGCAGTTCATACCCCATTTTTCTACTTTGGTGGCCCCTTTGGTGGCCTTGACTAAGAAAGGTGCTAATCCCAAAGCCTGGTCTACTGAGACATCTCAGGCTTTTGAGGCAGTAAAAAGACACTTTTCAACTGCTCCCGTTCTTCAAAGACCCGATGAGAGTAAGCCCTTCCTCTTAGAGGTTGATGCCTCTTCAGTGGGTGCTGGTGCGGTCTTGTATCAAAAGAACGGTGCAGGTAGAAAAAGGCCGTGTTTCTTCTTTGCGAAAACCTTTTCACCGGCAGAGAGAAACTATACCATTGGGGATAGGGAACTGCTCGCCTTGAGATTAGCCTTGGAGGAGTGGCGTCACTTGCTGGAAGGAGCGAAACATCCTTTCCAGGTCTATACAGACCATAAGAATCTGACGTACTTACAAACCGCTCAGCGTCTTAATCCTCGCCAAGCCCGCTGGTCCTTGTTTTTCTCCCGCTTTCACTTCTCCATCAACTATCTGTCTGGGAGTAAGAATAACAAGGCAGACGCCCTGTCTCGCTCTATGCTTTCTACCCAGGAAGAGATTGACGAACCTCGTCTTATCCTTCCCTCCAGGGTTTTTCATACGCTCTCCGCTGTGACGTTAGACCAAATCCCACCGGGCAAGACCTTTGTTCCGCCTGATCGACAGAATGATATACTGTCATGGGCCCACACCTCAAAGGTGGGTGGGCATTTTGGTATTAGGCGGACACGAGAGTTACTGGAGAGGTGGTATTGGTGGCCACACTTAGCCAGCCACGTCAAGAGATATGTCGGTTCCTGCTACTCGTGTGCTCGCAACCGTCCACTACGGCAGAGACCGGCTGGGCTCTTGCATCCTTTACCAGTGCCAGATAGACCATGGGAGGTGGTAGGCATGGACTTTGTGGGTGATCTTCCATGTTCACAGGGACATAGATTTGTGTGGGTCATTACGGACCATTTCTCCCGGATGGTTCATCTCGTACCGTTATCGAGAATCCCATCTTCCAGGGTACTAGCCAAACTATTCCTCAAGCATGTCTTTAGGCTCCACGGGATGCCAGATCGTATCATTTGTGATAGAGGCCCGCAATTTACTTCCCGTTTCTGGCGAGATCTTTGTAGCCTTCTGCAAATTGAGTTGAATCTCTCTTCGGCATACCATCCGGAGACCAATGGTTTGGTTGAGCGTACCAATCAATCTATGATTATATACCTTCGACACTTTGTTGCTGAGAACCACGATAACTGGTCCTCCCTCCTACCCTGGGCAGAATTTGCCCTTAACAATTCGCTGGCTGAGGCCACTGGGCAGACACCGTTCGTACTCAATAATGGGCAACACCCTAGGGTACCGGTACCGTTTCCCGCTGCTGCACCTCCTCCTCTTGTGGCCGACTGGGCAACTAATGCCAGAGAGGTTTGGGATCGGACTCAAGAGTCGATCCAAGCAGCTAAGGACCGTATGAAGACGGTGTCCGATCGGTTTCGTCGCCCGGCTCCTGTCTTTTCTCCAGGGGACTTTGTGTGGCTCTCTGCAAAACACGTGAGACTTAGAGTGAGCTCTGTCAAATTTGCTCCTCGCTTCCTGGGTCCTTATGAGGTTCTTCGACAGGTAAATCCTGTAGTCTACCAATTGAAGTTACCCGTCCATCTTAGGATTCATGACAAATTCCATGTCTCACTGCTAAAGCCGGCTATTTTACCTCACGCTCGTGAAGTGCACTCTCCTGCCTCTGATTCCTCTCGCTCTAGCTATGAGGTATGAGCCATAGTTGGTTCTAAGATGGTTAGAGGGCGCAGGTTCTTCTTGATAGATTGGGAGGGTTACGGCCCGGGACATCGCTCTTGGGAGCCTGAGGAGGCTGTCCATGCTCCCGACTTAGTTGCCGATTACCTGCGTCGCCGGGAGGGGGGCCCTTGAGGGGGAGGTACTGTTACGGTTGCTGCGAGCACTGGAGACTAAGTCCAGATTTCTTGCTACTGCACATGTGCGAGCGCTGGAGACTAAGTCCAGATTTCTTGCTACTGCACATGTGCGAGCGCCGGAGACTAAGTCCTATCTTGGAGCCATTGCACATGTGCGGGTGACATCATCGCTGACACGAGGTCACATGTCTCTGACACCTTCTATGCCGATTGGTCGCTGGTCATGTGCTTGTGATGCCTTGCTCGGTGATAGGCCAGCATGACGTCACTCATGTCGTTCTGGCAGCGGATTGGCTCTGGTGTCCTCCATCTTGGATGAGGCACAGAGTCTATATAAGACCCTGACACACGCCGCATGGCGCTCAGTCCTCTTGGTTCATGCATAAGAGTAGACGCTCTGTGCGCGTTCCTCTAGGCATTCCTCTGTCTATGCTAGGTGAGCGCTACCGGCAGGGTAGCGTTCTTATACCTTACAGCTTCGGCTGCTGTCCGTATCCTTACCTCTTAGGGGAGCGGACATAGGCAGGTGCCTGAGGCACATGGTCTGGCTGGGCCTTGTGGTTCGACTCGTAGGTGGACGTTGCCGCTAGGGTAACGTTCCTTATACTGCGTCTGGCAGTTGTTCGTATCCTCGCATACTAGGGGAGCGAACAGAGGTAGGAGCTTTGTGCGGCTTACGCTGCTGTTCGTCTCTTTTGCACCACTAGAAGAGCGGACCTAGGCAGGTGCCATATCTAGTGGTTCGTGTCCTCGCACACTAGTGGAGCGAACGCAGGTAGGAGATTTGTGCGGCTTACGCTGCTGTTCGTCTCTTTTGCACCACTAGAAGAGCGGACCTAGGTAGGTGCCATTTCGCACACATTGCCTTTGTCTCTGTGATTATTAACAGAGATCATTCCACACACCCTCCAAGTAAGGGAGGAATTGCTTTACTTACTTATTATATCCTTCTGTGAGTTATCAGAGGTATTGCACTCTGCCATAGTCTGCAGCAGAGTCTTTGCACGGTGGACCCTGACTGTCTGATAATCCTTTAGGTTATTATCAGACAGCCCCCCGTAACAATAGGTCGCGGTGGGAAGCTCACCGTGCTGCAATGCGGCCTTACGGAGCGAACCATCCACGGCCTGCCCCTTCCAGTGCATCCGCGCGCTCTTCATCTTCTAGGACTGTGGAGACAGCTGTCACACCTGGTTTTCCACGCACAACTTCCACCACTGTAACTGCAACAGGCACTTTGCTTGGTAGGTCGTCAGTTGGTTTGGAAGGGGAAACAAGTGAGTGTGTACAGCTCTCTCAGACATCGATAGCACCAACGTTGGATGAAGGCAACATCATGTCTCCGCCTGCACTTTCCTCACAAACCTGCATTTTTCCAGGGACACCCTACTCAACACCGTCTACACACAGCAGCCAGATCTCTGTCCCTCAAATGTGGTCAAATAAAAGGCCATTTCCTGCGACACATGACAAAGCTAAGAGGTTGATTCTATCCCTCTGTAAGCTCTTGGCTACCGAAATGCTGCCTTTCCGTCTAGTGGACACACAAGATTTTAGAGACCTTATGTCTGTCGCTGTGCCCCAGTACCAGATGCCTAGTCGCCACTACTTCTCTAAGAAAGGTGTGCCCGTGCTACACCAGCATGTCGCACACAACATCACCGCTTCCTTGAGAAACTCTGTGTGTGAACGGGTGCATTTCACCACCGATACTTGGACCAGTAAGCATGGACAGGGACGTTACATGTCGCTGACTGGGCACTGGGTAACTATGGTGATAGATGTTGAAGGGTCTGCTGCACAAGTCTTGCTGTCCCCAAGACTTGTGTGTCAATCCTCTGTCTGTCCAAGTTCCGCCACTGCTTCTGCCTCCTCCACCTCATCTGGGTACTTCACCTCCGCCCCAAGCCTGCCTGGTCAGGCCACCAGCGTTCTCACTGCGCAGAAGGAATCACGCACCCCTCATTACTATGCTGGCAGCAGAGCGCAACGGCATCAGGCGGTCTTTAGCTTGACATGTCTTGGGAATAGGAGTCACACAGCTGAGGAGTTGTGGTCAGCTCTGCGGTCAGAGTTTAATAAATGGTTGTCTCCAGTCAACCTGCAGCCTGGTAAGGCCGTGTGCGACAATGCTGCAAACCTGGGTGCGGCCCTTCGCCTGGGCAAGGTGACACACGTGCCTTGGATGGCTCACGTGTTGAGCCTTGTCGTCCAGCAATTCTTAACACACTATCCCGGCCTAGATGGCCTTCTGACCAGGGCACGAAAACTGTCTGCTCACTTCCGCCGTTCAACCGCCGCAGCTGAGCGACTTGCATCTCTCCAGAAGTCTTTCGGCCTGCCGGTTCATCGCCTGAAATGCGATGTGGCGACACGCTGGAATTCGACTCTCCACATGTTACAGCGACTGTGGCAGCACCGCCGAGCCCTGGTGCAATACGTCATGACGTATAGCCTGGGCCAACGAGATGCAGAGGTGGGGCAGATCACCCTGATGGAGTGGTCTCAGATCAAGGACCTATGCACCCTTCTGCACAGTTTCGACATGGCGACGAATATGTTTAGCGCTGACAATGCCATTATCAGCATGACAATTCCAGTCATTTACATGCTGGAGCACACGCTAAACACTATTCGGAGTCAGGGGGTGAGACAACAGGAAGGGGAGGAACTACAGGAGGATTCATATGCGCAAGGGACAACAACATCACCAAGGTCCAGACGTTCATCATCACCAACGCAGCAGGCATGGGACCATGGGGGACAGGGATCAACAAGGGCGCATAGTAGCAGGCGAAATGTTGAGGAAGGTGCAGGAGAACATGAAGAAATGGAGGACGAACTGTCCATGGACATGGAAGACTCAGCGGATGAGGGAGACCTTGGTCAAATTTCAGTTGAAAGAGGTTGGGGGGAGATGTCAGAGGAAGAAAGAACGGTTAGCACCTCTATGTCACAAACACAGCGTGGACTTGGTCCGCATGGCTGCGCAAGACACATGAGTGCCTTCTTGTTGCACTACCTCCAACATGACCCTCGTATTGTCAAAATTAGAAGTGATGATAAGTACTGGATTGCCACACTATTAGATCCCCGCTACAAGTCCAAATTTTGTGACATAATTCCAGCCATAGAAAGGGACGCACGTATGCAGGAGTATCAGCAGAAGCTGTTACTCGATCTTAGCTCGGCTTTTCCACCAAACAACCGTGCAGGTGCAGGGAGGGAATCTCCCAGTTGTAACTTGACAAACATGGGACGGTCTCGTCATCTTCAACAGTCTACCCGTACCAGTAGGACCGTATCTGGTGCTGGTAACAGCAATTTTATGGAATCTTTTCATAATTTTTTTAGACCCTCCTTTGCAAGGCCACCAGAGACAACAAGTCTGACACATACTCAACGGATGGAGAGGATGATACAGGAGTATCTCCAAATGAACATCGATGCCATGACTTTGCAAATGGAGCCTTGCTCCTTTTGGGCTTCAAATCTAGAAAAGTGGCCAAAGCTCTCCACTTACACCTTGGAGATTTTGTCGTGTCCAGCTGCCAGCGTTGTCTCTGAACGTGTCTTCAGTGCTGCTGGGTGTGTGCTGACAGATAAGCGTACGCGTCTGTCCAGTGACAATGTGGACAGACTGACGTTCATCAAAATGAACAAGTCATGGATCCAGAAGGAATTTACTACCCCTGTGTCATCCTGGGGAGAGTAAATGCTTGTGGATTTGGAATGTGCTTGATGCAAATCAAAACATCCTGTTTGCAACTAGGGCACAACTGCTGCCACTGATGGGGTGTCTGTGTGGGGCCCAATTTTTGGAAAAAAAAAGGGATACTCCGCTTGGAGTAACCCTTGCTTGCTGTGTTTTTTAAAAATGATCCAAGATGAACAGAGCTGGGATCAGGAAAGACTTTGCTACCTACCCCGGTGTCATCCTGGGGACGGTTAAGTATGGCGTATTTTTGAATGTGCTTGATGCAAATCTAGCTGTGAAGTGTACAACTGTGGCACAAGTGCTGCCACTGAAGGGGTGGGTGTGTTTGTGGCCCAATTTTTGGAAAAAAGGGAGAACTCCGCTTGGAGTCACCTTGCGGTGTTTTACATGATTTTAGAAGGGCGTGCCATGCCTATATCTGTGTCTCGTCCTCTTTTTCCTCGTAACGCTGTTTTGTTTTCACATGATAATTTGTCCTTGTCACTTTCCCATGTGTTTGTGTTGTGAGTTGTTTGTCACCTTTTGGACACCTTTGAGGGTGTTTTCTAGGTGTTTTAATGTGTTTGTGATTGCCTGCCATTGTTTCCTATGCAGTTCGAGTTCGGTTCGTCGAACCGAACTCGAACGGGAGCTCCGTTCGGCGAACCGACCTCGAGCCGAACCGCGACCGGTTCGCTCATCTCTAGTTGCAAGATGCAATACATAGAGGACTGGAAGAGTGAATTAGAGAACTCCCAGAAACTCACCATCTACCGGTCACTGCAGAGGGACTACACTCTGGCCACATATCTGGAAAGGTTACGCCACCCCAAAGACAGGTAGACACTGAGCCTGTACAGACTGAGTGCCCACAGCCTAGAGGTAGAAACAGGGCGGCACCGACAGACATACAAGCCACGGGAGAACAGACTGTGCCAGCACTGCCAGCAGGGGGCTCTGGAGGACGAGGCACATTTCCTGCTGCACTGCGACAAATACTCAGCAGTGAGGGCCTCCTACTTCCAGAAACTTACCACTCATAACCTGGACTTTCCATCCATGGACGAGGAGAGGAAACTCTGCATCCTACTGGGGGAAGAGGAATCAATGGTGGAGATCGCCGCCCAATATGTCACCACATGCCATAAGCTGAGGGGAACATAAGGCACCTAAAAGGACTTTCAGAGCCCAAATTTTGCCCCCAACTCCCCATAACCTTGATCCCCTCCCACCACACTTACTGTATTTCTCTTACTTTTGCAACACTAATTGTATTATGGTCCTGCCAATAAAGCAGATTTAAATTTGAAAGAGAGAGAGAAGACAGAGAGAAACACGCAGGCACTACCGCCCCCATAATCATCCCCGCACACACCCCAACACTACCGCACTCATCATCCCCGCACACATCCCGGCACTACTGCACCCATCATCCCCGCACACATCCCGGCACTACCGCACTCATCATCATCCCCGCATACACCCCGGCACTACTGCACCCATCATCCCCGCACACATCCCGGCACTACCGCCCCCATCATCATCCCCGCACACACCCCGGCACTACCGCCCCCATCATCATCCCCGCACACATCCCGGCACTACCGCCCCCATCATCATCCCCGCACACACCCCGGCACTACCGCACCCATCATGATCCCCGCACACACCCCGGCACTACCGCACTCATCATCATCCCCGCATACACCCCGGCACTACCGCAGTCATCATCATCACCGCACACACCCCGACACTACCGCCCCCATCATCATCCCCGCACACATCCCGGCACTACTGCACCCATCATCCCCGCACACACCCTGGCACTACTGCCCCCATCATCATCCCCGCACACACCCCGGCACTACCGCACCCATCATCATCCCCGCACACACCCCGGCACTACCGCCCCCATCATCATCCCCGCACACATCCCGGCACTACCGCCCCCATCATCATCCCCGCACACACCCCGGCACTACCGCACCCATCATGATCCCCGCACACACCCCGGCACTACCGCACTCATCATCATCCCCCCCGCATACACCCCGGCACTACCGCAGTCATCATCATCCCCGCACACACCCCGGCACTACCGCCCCCATCATCATCCCCGCACACATCCCGGCACTACTGCACCCATCATCCCCGCACACACCCTGGCACTACTGCCCCCATCATCATCCCCGCACACACCCTGGCACTACTGCCCCCATCATCATCCCCGCACACACCCCGGCACTACCGCACCCATCATCATCCCCGCATACACCCCGGCACTACCGCAGTCATCATCATCTCCGCACACCCCGGCACTACCGCACTCATCATCATCCCCGCATATACCCCGGCACTACCACAGTCATCATCATCCCCGCATACACCCCGGCACTACGGCTCTCATCATAATCCCTGCACACACCCCGGCACTACCGCACTCATCATCATCCCTGCACACACCCCGGCACTACCGCACTCATCATCATCCCCGCACACACCCCGGCACTACCGCACTCATCATCATCCCCGCACACACCCCGGCACTACCGCACTCATCATCATCCCCGCATACACCCCAGCACTACCGCACTCATCATCATCCCTGCACACACCCCGGCACTACCGCCCCCATCTTCATCCTCGCACACACGCAGGCACTACCTGAGTGAAGTCTCCGGTGACAGCACGGCTCACTTCAGTTGCTGCATGGAGCTGACACAGAGCGCTCATGTTCTACGGCGCTCCCTGTCAACTTCATGTAGCAGAACGAAAAGCGTCGTGTGGATTACTGCGGGCCTGTATGGGTGTTTGGGGGATTGATAAAGAGGTAACAGAGGGGGGGGGTTTGTCTTTTATTCCAAATAAAGGATTTTTCGGGTGTATGTGTTTATTTACTTTCATTACAGGTTAATCATGGAAGGTATCTCGGGGAGACGCCTATCATGATTAACCTAACCTTATTACCCCAATTGCCATCGCACCAGGGCAATTCGGGATGAGCCGGGTAGAGTCCCGGGACTGTCGCATCTAACATCTAACCTAGCTTCTTGACGCCCCCGGAAGAAGCTAGGGCGAAACGGCGTTGGGGTGGAGGGACCGTTCACCCAGACCCAGGTCTCATCTACAGTACTATCAGGTAGTTATTATATCATACCTTGGGTTGCTGTGCTTTGCATTATAGGGAGATATATAATCTGTTATTGGATATTCCTTTTTTTTGGAGGCAGTTCAATTGATTAATGTTACAGTGCATGTATAGGTAATTTACCAGCAGCGCTGTTCTATGTGTTTTTGCCCCTATATCTTTATAGCCATGTATTTTGTATTTTTGTACTTCCCTGTTTATATGTAAACCAGCATCTGGGTACTTCAATTGGTCCCTTACAGGATATCTCTGTTTTTTAATATGTATTTTAATTGAATGTAATAAAATTGAATTTTTTAACATGACCCACTGATGTGTTTCCTTAATGGGGGACAAGTTTCTGAGTTGATTTAGTTTACGTTGGAGTGGCATGAATGAATGATCAGGTGGTTGTTTATTATTTTTCTACTGTCTAAGGAAGAACTGATTTCCTTTTGTCCACAGATCTCCTCCCACCATGTCCTGGCCCTGATAGTTAACGCCATTCTTTTGTGATCTAGATGCTGCTGGTAACAAATTAGAAAAAACAACATATAAAAATGGTGATGCATTATGTTACTTTAAGACAAATTAGGGCAGTGGTGGTGAATCTACAGTGTACGTTCCAAAGCGGACACTTAGAGCCCTTTTTCTGTGGACAAGCGCGTGTTGTTGCACCAAAACGCTGTGGCTCAGCATTATGATCTTTTCCCATTCCCTCATGTAGATTCCTGGGGACCACAGTGCTCAGTCTGGCAGCCATATTTACGCTCATGAGAAATTCTGGGCTCCGCTCTCAGAGCGATGATCCATAGGAATCCATAGGTGTGGTAAGGCATTACGCCATTGAATCATGCTGGAATTCCAGGATTTCATTTTAATTAATAAATTGGTGAATGGGGGAGTCTTTTTCAATTTTTATTTTTTTCTGTGTCTGTGCCTTTTTTTTAACTCTGCTTGCCGAGCTAGTAATGGAGGTGTCTGATGGATGCCTTTCCATTACTAACCCATGGGCATGATGTCAGTTGTCAATTCACAGGTGATATTAACCCCAAAAGTATTACCCTGATTACCACCGCAATTGGGAAGAGACGGGTAAAGCACAAAAACTTGCGCATCTCATGGATGCACCATTTCTCGGACGGCTGCAATTTTTAAATTGGGAAGGGTCAAATAAACATGGGATTTCCCAGCCTGATAATACCAGCCCCCAGCTGTCTGCTTTACCTTGGCTGGTTATCAAAATTAGGGTGGAGCCCATGCTGTTTTTTATGTTATGTAAAAAAAAAAAAAAAAAAAAAAAAAAGGTGTGTGATCCTCACTATTTTTGATAAACAGCCAAGGTAAAGCAGACAGATGAGTGTTGAATCCCGGAGTTGCCTGCTTTACCTGCACTGGTTATCAAAAACCCCTGGCGTGAAGCCAGCTGAAATTACACAGCTGACATCAGCCCGAAAAAATATTACTGAAAAAATGGTGTGGAGTATCCTCTATTTTTGATTATCAAGCCAGGTGAAGCAGACAGCTGGGGACTGGTATTATCAGGGTGGGAAGGTTCATGGTTATTTGGCACTTTCCAGCCTAAAAATATCAATCAGCACCTGCCCCAGAATTGGTGTATCACATTAGATGCACCAACTCTGGCACTTCGCCCCCAGCTCTTCATGATTGCCCTGGTAGTGTGATAAATGGGGTAATGTCTTTTGGGGTTGCCAGATGCTCCACCCCCTGGAAAAGGGTGCACGCATGCTGGAGTATTGAATCCAACTTGTACACAATCTTAAGAGTGGTTTTCTCCAAGACAGTAATGAGACACACAGGGTGCATCGCTCTTCTAGACTTTAAACTCCCGGGGAACATGGAGTTGTCATTGCAGAGGCAACAGCAGCTTAAGTGGCAAAAGACTTCTCTTTGAGTTGTGACACGTTTTTAACCCCTTCACGACCGCGGGCCGTAAAATTACGTCCTATTTTAACGTGACTTAACGACCAGGGACGTAATTTTACGGCCTAAACTTCATTTGATTGCCGTGGCCATAGCAACGGCTTTCAAATGATGTCCCCTGCTGTTTCTTACAGCAGGGGACCTTTGCTTGACCCCAGGGGGGGCGGCATCGCCACCCCCTATCGACGATCGATGTGATTGGCTGTTCAAATCTGAACCGCCAACCACATCGATCGCACTAATTTCGGCAAAAATAATGCCCGAATTAGTGCGATCCTGTGAGATCCAGCTATGAGATGCCGCAGCTGCTGCAGCATATCATAGGTGGACCTCAAACATGCCGCCCCCAGCCCCTGCAGCACTGATTGGAGCGATCGTGCTATGACGCGCAATCGCTCCAATCAGTGTGCAGTGGGGCGGTCTGATCTGGAGGTGGCCGCCCTCCCCAGGCCTGTGTTGGTTTGGGAAGCCCTCCCCCAGCATGTTTGCGGCGTGCACTGGCTGGTACTTGTAGTACCACATAACGCTGCTGCCGCCGCCCGATCGCCGCTCCTGCCCCACTTGAGTATTGCGCGCCTGATAGCCCCTGCGCGCTCCTGTGATGGCCCTGCCCCCTGCCGATGTGTCCCCCCGATCTGCTCCCCGCCACGATCTGCCCCTCTGCTGCGATCTGCCCCCCTGCCACAATGTGCCCCCCTGCTGCAATCTGCTTCCTGCTGCGATCTGTCCTCTGCCATGATGTGCCCCACTGCTGCGATCTGCCTCCTGCCGCAATCTGCCCCCTGCTGCCATCTGCCTCCCTGCTGCGATATGCCCCCTGCCGCTGCGAGCCCTCCCCCAACATGTCTGCAGCGTGCAGTGGCTGGTACTTGTGGTACCACGCCACCGCCGCCGCTGCTGCCGCCGCCGCCGCTGCTGCTGCACGTGAGTACTGTGCTTACTTTGCAGCCCGTGCGCGCTCCCGTGGTGCCCCTGCGCGCTGCCGTGATAGCCCCTGCCGTGCCCCCCCCGCGATCTGCTCCCCCCAACCCCCCCCCCCCTCCTCCCCCCTCTGACTGCCTCCCCCATTATCTCTGTTCTGCTTCTGCAGCTCCCTCTCCGGTCTCCCCCTCTGCTCTACCCCCTCCCCCTCTGCTCCCCCCCCTCTGCTCTCACCCCCCCCTCTCCCCCTCTGCTCTCCCCCGACGTCCTCTTACCTGTCTTCACCGGCCTGATCACATCTGCGTCCATCGCTGGGTCCTTCCTGGGCATTCTGCTGATCTGCCTGCTGCTCCTGTAAAGCTGTCCATCTCTCTGCCATCTGTTCCTCTGCAGCTCTTCTGGTCAGTGATCCTCCTGCTAGTCCTGTGGGTACTGTGAGTATAACTTTTTTTTTTTTTCCGTATCCCCTGTCCATTTTTACACCTCATCCATCCGTGCGTCCCGCCAAGCGCTGATCAGGGATGCAGATAACGGATCGGCATCCCTGCTCAATTTTCGGCGTGACTTTTTTTTCCGTATCCCCGACGCTTTTTGTATCGCATCCGTCCGTGCGTCCCGCCAAGCGCTGATCAGGGATGCAGATAACGGATCGGCATCCATGGTCAATTTTTGGCGTGACTTTTTTCCGTATCCCCGACGCTTTTTGTATCGCATCCGTCCGTGCGTCCCGCCAAGCGCTGATCAGGAATGCACATAACGGATCGGCATCCATGGTCAATTTTTGGCGTGACTTTTTTCCGTATTCACGACGCTTTTTGTATCGCATCCGTCCGTGCGTCCCGCCAAGCGCTGATCAGGGATGCACATAACGGATCGGCATCCATGGTCAATTTTTGGCGTGACTTTTTTCCGTATTCACGACGCTTTTTGTATCGCATCCGTCCGTGCGTCCCGCCAAGCGCTGATCAGGGATGCAGATAACGGATCGGCATCCCTGCTCAATTTTCGGCGTGACTTTTTTTCCGTATCCCCGACGCTTTTTGTATCGCATCCGTCCGTCCCGCCAAGCGCTGATCAGGGATGCAGATAACGGATCGGCATCCATGGTCAATTTTTGGCGTGACTTTTTTCCGTATCCCCGACGCTTTTTGTATCGCATCCGTCCGTGCGTCCCGCCAAGCGCTGATCAGGAATGCACATAACGGATCGGCATCCATGGTCAATTTTTGGCGTGACTTTTTTCCGTATTCACGACGCTTTTTGTATCGCATCCGTCCGTGCGTCCCGCCAAGCGCTGATCAGGGATGCACATAACGGATCGGCATCCATGGTCAATTTTTGGCGTGACTTTTTTCCGTATTCACGATGCTTTTTGTATCGCATCCGTCCGTGCGTCCCGCCAAGCGCTGATCAGGGATGCACATAACGGATCGGCATCCATGGTCAATTTTTGGCGTGACTTTTTTCCGTATTCACGACGCTTTTTGTATCGCATCCGTCCGTGCGTCCCGCCGAGCGCTGATTAGGGATGCAGATAACGGATCGGCATCCCTGCTCAATTTTTGGCGTGACTTTTTTCCGTATTTGCGACGCTTTTTGTATCACATCCGTCCGTGCATCCCGCCAAGCGCTGATCAGGGATGCACATAACGTATCTGCATCCATGGTCAATTTTTGGCGTGACTTTTTTTTTTTTACGTATCCCCGACGCTTTTTTTATCGCATCCGACCGTACGTCCTGCAGCGACCGATCAGTGCACTGCGTCTGTGCGTTTGAAAAGTCAAATGGCGCTCCTTCTCTTCTGAGCCCCGCCATGCGCTCAAACAATTACTTTCCACCACATATGAGGTATCTGCGTACTCAGGAGAAATTGCACAATACGTTTTATGGTGCATTTTTTCCTGTTACCCTTGTGAAAAAAAAAGCTACCTAGTTGAAGCAACCGTTTTGTGGTAAAAAAAAAAAAAATTCTTTTCACGGCTCAACGCTATAAACTTCTGTGAAGCCCCCAGGTGTTAAAAGTGCTCACCAAACATCTAGAAAAATTATTTGAGGGCTCTAGTTTCCAAAATGGTGTCACTTGTGGGGGAGCTCCACTGTTTAGGCACCATAGGGGGTCTCCAAACGTGACATGGCGTCCGCTAATGATTCCAACCAATTTTGCTGTCAAATGGCGCTCCTTCTCTTCTGAACCCCGCCATGCGCCCAAACAATTACTTTCCACCACATATGAGGTATCTGCGTACTCAGGAGAAAATGCACAATACATTTTATGGTGCATTTTTTCCTGATAGCCTTGTGAAAAAAAAAGCTACCTAGTTGAAGCAACCGTTTTGTGGTAAAAAAAAAAAAAATTCTTTTCATGGCTCAACGCTATAAACTTCTGTGAAGCCCCCAGGTGTTCAAAGTGCTCACCAAACATCTAGAAAAATTATTTGAGGGCTCTAGTTTCCAAAATGGGGTGACTTGTGGGGGAGCTCCATTGTTTAGGCACCTCAGGGGGTCTTCATACCCCACATGGCGTCCGCTAATGAGTGCAGCTAATTTTGCACTCAAAAATTCAAATGGCGCTCCTTGCCTTCCGAGCACTGCCGTGTGTCCAAAGATTTGATTTCCACCACATATGAGGTATCTGCGTATTCAGGAGAAAATGCACAATACATTTTATGGTGCATTTTTTCCTGTTACCCTTGTGAAAAAAAAAGCTACCTAGTTGAAGCAACCGTTTTGTTGTAAAAAATTTTTTTTTTCTTTTCACGGCTCAACGCTATAAACTTCTGTGAAGCCCCCAGGTGTTCAAAGTGCTCACCAAACATCTAGAAAAATTATTTGAGGGCTCTAGTTTCCAAAATGGGGTCACTTGTGGGGGAGCTCCATTGTTTAGGCACCTCAGGGGGTCTTCAAACCCGACATGGCGTCCGCTAACAGGTGCAGCTAATTTTGCACTCAAAAATTCAAATGGCGCTCCTTGCCTTCCGAGCACTGCCGTGTGTCCAAAGATTTGATTTCCACCACATATGAGGTATCTGCGTATTCAGGAGAAAATGCACAATACATTTTATGGTGCATTTTTTCCTGTTACCCTTGTGAAAAAAAAAGCTACCTAGTTGAAGCAACCGTTTTGTTGTAAAAAAAATTTTTTTTCTTTTCACGGCTCAACGCTATAAACTTCTGTGAAGCCCCCAGGTGTTCAAAGTGCTCACGAAACATCTAGAACAATTATTTGAGGGCTCTAGTTTCCAAAATGGGGTCACTTGTGGGGGAGCTCCATTGTTTAGGCACCTCAGGGGGTCTTCAAACCCGACATGGCGTCCGCTAACAGGTGCAGCTAATTTTGCACTCAAAAATTCAAATGGCGCTCCTTGCCTTCCGAGCACTGCTGTGTGTCCAAACATTTGATTTCCACCACATATGAGGTATCTGCGTACTCAGGAGAAAATGCACAATACATTTTATGGTGCATTTTTTCCTGTTACCCTTGTGAAAAAAAAAGCTACCTAGTTGAAGCAACCGTTTTGTTGTAAAAAAAATTTTTTTTCTTTTCACGGCTCAACGCTATAAACTTCTGTGAAGCCCCCAGGTGTTCAAAGTGCTCACGAAACATCTAGAACAATTATTTGAGGGCTCTAGTTTCCAAAATGGGGTCACTTGTGGGGGAGCTCCATTGTTTAGGCACCTCAGGGGGTCTTCAAACCCGACATGGCGTCCGCTAATGAGTGCAGCTAATTTTGCGTTCAAAAATTCAAATGGCGCTCCTTCCCTTCCGAGCTCTGCCGTGCGCCCAAACAATTGATTTTTACCACATATGGGGTATCAGCGTACTCAGGAGAACATGCACAATAAATTGTATTGTGTACTTTCTCTTTTCTCCCTTGTAAAAATGAAAATTTTATGGCTAAAGTAACATTTTTGTGTTAAAAAGTAAAATTTTCATTTTTTCCTTCCACATTGCTTTGGTTCCTGTGAAGCACCTAAAGGGTTAATAAACTTATTGGATGTGGTTTTGAGCAGTGTGAGGGGTGTAGTTTTTAGAATGGGGTCACTTTTGGGTATTTTCTGTCACCTCGGCCTCTCAAAGTCACCTCAAATGTAATGTGGTCCCTAAAAAAAATTATTTTGTAAATTTTGTTGGAAAAAATGAGAAATTGCTGATGACCTTTGACCCCTTCTAACTTCCTAACGGAAAAAAAATTTGTTTCGAAAATTGCGCTGATGTAAAGTACACAAGTGGGAAATGTTATTTAGTAACTATTTTGTGTGACATATCTCTCAGATTTATGGGCATAAATTTTCAAAGTTTGAAAATTGCGAAATTTTCAAAATTTTCGCCAAATTTCCTAAATTTTCACAAATAAACGCAAAAAATATCGGCCTAAATTTACAACTGACATGAAGTACAATATGTCACGAAAAAACAATCTCAGAATCGCCAGGATCCGCTGAAGCGTTCCAGAGTTATAACCTGTCAAAGTGACACTGGTCAGAATTGCAAAAAATGGCCCGGTCATTAGGGTGTTTTAGTGGCCGGGGGTGAAGGGGTTAAAACATCCCGTGCACCAGTAGAACAGAGTACAAGACTCCAAGTTGTGTGTTCTCTGTAGTTATAGGGGTCTCAGAGAAGCCAGGCTACACCTGTAACTCATCCACCTGATACTGATCAATGATTAAATGAGTTGTCCGACAAAGTAAAAAAAAAATGTTTAAGCTAATCTGTGCTGTATTGTCATATAAAACACCCCTACATTTTTTTTTGTTTCTAACTTTTGTTCCTCTTGAATTATCCCTTTATTCTCCGCACACACTTTGTTTACCTGCAGCTCAACCAAACATGACATTTTCCTGTGCAAAAGTCACAGTCAGAGCTGTCACTGCCCTGCCTCACTGTCCAGAGCCGCCCTCTGCACATTCATTGGCTGTCAGTATTCTGTCCCAGCACTGACCTCTCATCACTCCAACATTGGAAATAACAGCGCCACATAGGGCTCTGCACACCCACCACATAGGGCTCTGCACACCCACCACATAGGGCTCTGCATGCCCCTCCACATAGGACTCTGCACACCCACCACATAGGGCTCTGCATGCCCCTCCACATAGGACTCTGCACACCCACCACATAGGACTCTGCACACCCACCACATAGGACTCTGCACACCCACCACATAGGACTCTGCACACCCACCACATAGGGCTCTGCACGCCACTCCACATGTCACTCTGCAGCCCCCCCCATGTCGCTATGCGCCCCTCACACTATCTACTTACCTGCCCCAATGTAGCTCAATAGTGCAATAAACAAAACTTAACAAAATAAGCCAGATAACCCCTTTAAGCTTGAAATACAGGGCAAGGCCTTGTTTCAAACCCTGTCCCCCATGCTTCACCATTATACTATTTTTACGCTGTGGCATTCGATGCCACTTTTCCTGGTGTCCGCCCCCTTTTTTTTGGAAATGTGGAGATGCCAAGTTGGGTCTCCAAGTTGTGTTGTCTGCAGTGGCAGGGGCCTGGGGCGGCTGAGCTGTTGCTGCAGTGGGGGCTGGGACTGGGACTGCGGGCGGAGATGGCATGAAATAATGGCGCCCCGAGCTGGCACGTGCAACGATGGAGCTCTCAGTTCAAAATATCATCTACGCACGCACTATTTCTGGCTCATTGAAATCCAAGCAATAGATTTGAGGAAAATGGCGCCTAGAAGTGGCACGTGTGCAGATGATATCTCAACTTCTCATTGAGTTGAGAGGTCAATCTGTGCAGGCACCCAGTCTGGGTGCCATTTCTTTGAAGCCCTCACAGCCCGCCTCCGCAACCCCTGCAAAACACCAGAACAACCGAGACACTTTCTGGGAGAGCATCTGGGACACCCACTGCCCGCAGCATCGCCCTGCGTCCTGTGACCCTGCTCAAACACCGTTGCCACCTGCCTCTGGTAAAACACTACCGGATTATAAAAACGGAACCCATTTTTTCACCGTTTTTTTCCTCTAAATTTGGGGTGCGTTTTATAATCTGGTGCATTCTCCACCAAAAATATGTAATCGCAACAATTGAGAGGTTCTGGGATCTGACTTGTGTCACAAAGGAATGCTGTCGATTGAGTTAATAAGGACATCAGCAGCTATAGCTATAAAAAAAAAAAAAATATCTGATTTGGAAGGAAGTACTGGGTTTTATAGAGTACATTTTTTATCTGCTGCACAACTGGAAAAAAAATGCAATAAGTGTTGATCAAACCATCTTCACCATAATAACCGGTGTGGGGCATCATGCTCATAATGGGTAGAGATGGGGTTTTTCCAGTGCAGTAAGGAGAATTCCACTGAGATCTGGTTAATGATTATTAATATTTCTTCATAGAGCTCCAATTCTGATGGAAGTGGGCTGCACCACACTGATTTTTTTTTTACTTGAATCTTTTGCCCTTCAGATCCGTGATGTCACCTGATCTTTTGTGATCTCATATTCATGTGATAAAAATAGCCTATTTCATTTATTCTCACATTATGTCTCCAACCATGAATTTCACTGATCACATTAATACACAAAGGATCTGGAAAAGAGGTCACATTATTTAGGGAAAATTCATGGGGAAGACGTCACATGTAAAGGAAGCTGCACAGAAAGCTGCAGGACCTCGGCAAAGAGCGGGAAATTCAAACTTCCTCACAGTTCTGTTTGAGCCAATCAGCAAAGGAAAGAGGAGGGGCCGTGACGTTGAATTACGGTAGAAAATGCTAATCGTTGTTGACAACGGCGGCATAAATTACTATGAAGGGTTAACATGTGGGCGGAGCTGCAGGCCTGTAACTTACTAAAGATTGGTTAAGGAATTTGAAAATTCCCGCTCAGTGGTGGCGGCTTTTTCTTTCTGTCCCATGAGGTCGCAGGACGCGCGGCTATTAGGAAACCTGCTCCTGGGGGGCGGTCAGTGGTCGCTCGCTTTCCATACAGGAGTATCCTAGATTTCCCGGCTCAGGAGAGCAGTATCCGCTCTATAATACAGAACCCGCGGACCCTGAATGGATGGGAATCGTGAAGCCGCGTTATCCACAGACAGGGATCTGCCCCGAATGTACAACCTGGAGACAAGAACTGCGCCCACCCCAGTCCCACAGCTACTATCAGACTCCTGGAAAAAATGAAGAAAGGTCTTAGTGGGTGTGAGGAACGGAGCAACAATACAGGGAGCGCAGGTAACATTCCGTGGGGAATGAAAACTCACCACAATCACCACTTCTGCCGCCTACACTTTTAACGGCTCTGATGGAAGAAGCCCCCACTAACTGCAGACCGAGCAGCGATAACCAGGGGGCATAAGACAGAATGGAAGATATTAGCTCGTCTCGGAGGATGTGGTGGCTCTGAGAAGAGCCTTTGTGTTGTACTCGGGGTGCAGGACAGATCTAGGCCCTCTCCCCACGGATGCGGCGGGCCAGCTGGATGTCTTTGGGCATGATGGTGACCCTCTTAGCGTGGATGGCGCACAGATTTGTGTCCTCAAACAGCCCCACCAGATAAGCCTCGCTGGCCTCCTGCAGGGCCATGACGGCCGAGCTCTGGAAGCGGAGATCGGTCTTGAAGTCCTGGGCGATTTCTCTTACCAGGCGCTGGAAGGGAAGCTTACGGATCAGCAGCTCCGTGGACTTCTGGTACCGGCGGATCTCACGGAGAGCGACTGTGCCTGGCCGGTAGCGGTGAGGCTTCTTCACTCCGCCGGTGGCGGGAGCGCTCTTCCTGGCGGCCTTAGTGGCCAGCTGCTTGCGGGGAGCTTTCCCTCCGGTGGATTTACGGGCGGTCTGCTTAGTTCTGGCCATAGCTCAGTATAGAGGAGAACAGATGTGATGAGGAGCAGCGCAGAGCAGGAGATTTATACTCTGCTGCTCGTTTTCCCGCTTCATGCAGAGCACCCTATTGGATATTTCATAAAACAACAGGAGCCGCCAATAGGGTGTGATGTCCTCGATTAATCATTGCTCACAGGAGGCGGAGCCTGAGGGCCAGTAATCCCGCCCTACAGATGCGGGTGGGGTCTCCGCAGCTCCCCCTTGTGGGTAGTGTATGTATCAGAGCAGCGGGTGTTACAGGAGCCGCCGATGTGCCTGTATTTGTAGATTCCCGCAGAGCTGTACAGCGCCGCTTCCTCCTACACATCCTAACGCGGGTTTCTATGTTCCCGGCTCCAAAATTTGATGATAGTGACTCTAGTACATGTGACTTGTAGGCTCCAATCTGCGCTCACAAGGGAGCAGCGACAGAAGAGCTCATTACACGCGCATCACTCCCGCTGCTGTGACCTGCAGGACGCGGCCGGGTGTGATCAGCTGCACACGTGATATGGCGGGAATACAGCGCCAGAGCCGGGGAATAATAACCCTCATTATAGTGACACCAGTGTGCGGGATCCTGTAGATGGCGACACTGTGCGGAAGAATGAAAATACAATGTCCGCTCCTGATCACAGCTCTGCCGGGACAAGGTGTTGGCTCTGAAAAGAGCCTTTGTGAGGAAGTATCAGGGCGGCTGCAGCTTATTTCTTAGCCGCAGGCTTCTTGGCTTTCGCCGCTTTCTTAGCCGGACTCTTGGCAGCTTTGGGTTTTGCAGCCTTCTTAGCCGGGCTCTTTGTCACCTTCTTGGGTTTCGGAGCTGCCTTCTTCTTGGGGCTCTTTGCCGCCTTCTTGGCAGCTGCGGGCTTCTTGGCCTTTTTCGGGCTCTTCTTGGCCGCGGTCGGGGCCTTCTTGGGCTTCTTAGGAGATTTGGCAGCTTTCTTGGCTGCAGCGGGTTTCTTGGCCGCAGCTGCTGGCTTCTTCTTGGCCACCTTGTCCTTGGTCTCCTGCTTCTTGTTCAGCTTGAAGGATCCGGAGGCGCCGCTGCCCTTCACCTGGAGCAGGACGCCTTTGGTGACCAGACTCTTGACGCCCAGCTTCACCCGGCTGTTGTTCTTCTCTACATCGTAGCCTCGGGCAGTCAGGACCTTCTTCACGGCGGCCAGAGAGACCCCACTGCGCTCCTTAGAGGCGGACACGGCATTGACAATCAGCTCGGAGACGCTGGGACCGGAGGGTTTCTTGCTTTTCTTGGCGGCCCCGGATTTCTTCGGCTGCTTCTTAAATTTGGCGGCCGGTTCGGCGGCAGGAGGAGCGGCGGCTGGTGCGGTCTCTGCCATCGTGTGATGCGGAAATAAAACACAAAAAAATCTCCTGTGATGAAAACACTGAGGCCGGAGCTGGAGGCGTCTGTTCTATATACAGTCTTACTGCGCACTGATTGGCTGCTGAGCTGCACCGTCCTAAGCTTCTATTGGCTGACATTGAGCACAGGCCCCGCCTTCTCCCGACCGTACCAGAGTGAAGCTCCGCTCTCCCCTTGTGCTTCCCTGCCCGGGATAAAAGCCCTTTATCGGCTACAGCCGGACGGGTGAGCGCGCTTTCTCCAGCAATTCCCATCCTCCAACATCTCCACTGAGCGTTTGTAGCCGTCACTACCAGAGAAGCCGGGAAACAGCGGAGAGAAGGTCCCGGGATCATCGCCGCCGTCCTCCCGATCTGCTCATCACTAAGGTGTCCGAGAAAATAAAACTGCTGCGGGAGCTCGTCCTCCTATTCCGGGTCCTTGTTACCACCACGGGGATCTTCACTACAATTTATATCGTACAGGCTGCAGATTATACCATGTGCGGGCGACCTGGAGCTGCTGAGAGCGCAGAAGGGTAACACAGGCGATGGCCTCCGCTGCCTGCACCTCCCTGAGCTGGAATATAAATCTACCCCGTGTGTGCAGCGTATTGGGGTAACCAGGTCTCCACATTAGTAGATCATGCCCATAGGTAGATGAGTGCAATCTCCTGCAGAATATTGTGTCTTATCCTCTCTGAAGCTTTTATCTCTGAGGCCTGTACTGGTGGGAAGAGCTGTGATGAGGCGATGACTTCACAATGCGACCCACTCCATCATCTAAAAGCAGAAAAATCCCTGTGTAATCACGGAAATATTAATTCACTCATCTGAAACAAACTGCTGTGGAAATGGTGAAATACTGAGGAAGAAGTAGAGACACAAAATGCATAACACACACACACAGCAGTATATACTGCACAATCAGCAGCCTTATGTGTCCATAATAATAATAGAGCAGTGTATAGAGCATATACAGCAGTGTGTGCATGATATACAGCAGTGTGTGCATGATATACAGCAGTGCGTGCATGATATACAGCAGTGTGTGCATGATATACAGCATTCTGCGCAGGGTGTTCAGGCTACACGGTAATGTATACACTATATACAGCAGTGCATACATGACATACAGCAGTGTGTACAGTACTGAATACACAGCAGTGTGTTGAAGATATTCAGCAGTATACAATATATACAGCAGTGTGTACAGTATATATAGCAGTGTGAAACGAGGGCTTCTCAATGCGACTCACTCCCCCATCTAAAACAAACAGGAAAAGCCCTGTGTGATCACTGAAATATTAATTCACACATCTGACACCAACTATTGTGCAAAAGGTAAAATACGGAGGAAGAAGCGCAGACCAAAAATGCAGAATTAGCACAGAGCACAGCTGTATACAATGCACAGACTGCACAACTAGCACACATCAACAGTCTTATTTGTGTCTATAATAATAAAGCAGTGTGCACATTATATGCAGCAGTTTACAGTGTGTACAGAATAGGCAGCAGTATTTCCAGTATATACAGCAGTGTATACAGTACAATTTCCTCTTATGCTTACTTTCTGCAGACTTGCAGAGAAGAGCACACGGATCATCTTCCTGATGCATCTGTGAACTTTAACAATTCTCCAAAAAGTGCTCCGAACGGTGGAAGACTGTCTGCTAAAGAGCCGGGAAGGTTTGAAGACATGGAGAAATCTGACAAGGTTCATTATAAAGGAGAAATCTAAGCTTACATGACACCAAAAAGAAAGAAAAAAAAGAAGTTTAAGCACCCAAATGCATTAAAGAGACCACCCTCTGCTTTCTTTTTGTTTTGCTCCAACTTCCGTCCTGAAGTGAAAGGAGAGCGGCCAGGTCTGACAATTAGGAACATTGCAAAGAAAGTAGGAGAGATGTGGAATAACATTTCATCAGATGACAAGGTGCAAAACTAGGCCCAAGCTGAACCCCAAAAAAGCAAAAGAGCTTTTCTAAAGGTTAAAACCAAAGAAAATCTATGAATATGTAGTTTTGTTTCTAAAACTGTATTTATTTCCGTTTTATTTAAATTCAGTGTATACAGCCGTGTGTATGATATATACAGTCGTCTGCACAGCGGGCGCAGCCTGTGACATCTGGGAGTGTCATAGGCTGCGCCCGCTGCATCTCATTGGTGTCTTCGCTAAACAAGAAGCTTCAGATCCATCCAATGGTGAGAAGGGAGGGCGGGGCAGCACCTGATAAAAGCGAATGAGGAACCAGCACTGACATCACACAAGAATTGTGTTTACTTTGAGCTGTTGGAGAGAAGATCAGAGCGATGTCTGGACGCGGCAAACAAGGAGGGAAGGCCCGCGCTAAGGCCAAGACCCGCTCATCCCGGGCAGGACTGCAGTTCCCGGTTGGTCGTGTGCACAGGCTTCTCCGCAAGGGCAATTACGCCGAGAGAGTGGGCGCCGGCGCTCCGGTCTACCTGGCCGCTGTGCTCGAGTATCTGACCGCTGAGATCCTGGAATTGGCCGGCAATGCTGCCCGGGACAACAAGAAGACCCGCATCATCCCCCGGCACCTGCAGCTGGCCGTGCGCAATGACGAGGAGCTGAACAGGCTGCTGGGTGGGGTGACCATTGCCCAGGGAGGCGTCCTGCCCAACATCCAGGCCGTGCTGCTGCCCAAGAAGACCGAGAGCGGCAAGAAGGGAAAGTGACGCCGCTGATCCGCATCATCCACAACACAAAGGCTCTTCTAAGAGCCACCACATCCTCCTCATCAGAGCTGGTGCCGCTGATATCGGCCGATGTCTGAACTTGTCGGATTGTCTGATAGAACAGGAGCACCAGGCGGTGTATAGATATATGTACTACCCGCACTCCTGTGCTGCGTTTCCTACAGAGCAGATATTCAGGGCGTGAAATGAATGGGCTGATCTGCTCCAGAGCTGACATCATGTGGTGATGGAGCAGCGGTTGCTTTTCAGTTGGCACAATTCTATAGTGTATACAGCAGCGCTCAGTATATACAGGGGAGGGAGGGTCTTGTGCTGAGGACAGAAATGTATTGTCTTTGCCGTGAAGTGGAGACGCCGGGTTTTCATATAACTTAGTGCGGCTACCTAGAAGCAATCTTACAGAAGTCACAAACTTCCCCGCTAAATAGGGTCACAGTCATGCGCAGCCGGAACTATGGATACAGGTAGCTCTGCCCGATCACCTCGTATGTTCCAGCAGGATGTGGGCGCTGCAGGGGTTTGGGGGGTAAAATAATACCCATTCTCACAGTCGCCATAGGTCAGGGGAACGGGTACTATTGTGGAGCGGGATCGGCCGATACTTGGCCAGTAATGAGTTAAATACGGGAAGGAGACGCTTGTACTGGATTATACACCCCGGTGTTATCTGTATTATCAGACACATGACAGATCAGTGACAGTTACAGCATTCCCCGGAGATCGGCAGTCCGCTCACCCCACAGCAGCAGGACAAACTGTAAAGAAGGCAGGAGCACGTGTCACAGAAAAGGAACAGAAGAAACCGTCACCACTGAGCGGGAATTTCAAATTCGTCGTAGCTCCGCCTATATACACGTCATGTCATTAAGAGCGCTCATCCGTGTGTTAACCCTTTGGTGTCACCGTATTCAGCTGCGGTTTCAGTTACTTTTCAGTCTCACGCTGCTGTGACCCTCCTGCCGTTATTGTGAACATCCCCCCAATCGCTGCTCTCCGTCCATCTGATTATAGCCTGCGCCTCTGCATATAGGGGGGATTATATTGTGAGGATTCAGGTCTGGGGCAGCTCTACAATACTCCGGATACAGCGCAGTCCTGTCCTCCAGACCTGCTGCCCCCGCACACGGTGATCGCGCTGGATGGAGGATGAGCCGCCATTATTATTATTCTGAAGGGTTATCGTTAATCTTCAGTGGCCGCCATCGATCCGAGACTAAAGTGCCCAAGACGCGGTGATTACACAGTAGTTTATAAACCCGGTACAGTTCGTCCATCTATCCAGCTGCCTCATACAGCGTTATTCCCGGTGAATATTCGCTGCACCCGATCACCCACACGGGTCTGATCCTAAAAATATCATTAAGCGGCATTAACACATTCATCTCACAGCAGAACTTTGCTTCTTACTCTGTAGTGACCGCAGCACAGCAGGATATGGACTGTACTCATATCTCCATGTTCGGCTATACCACCCCCATCATGTACCCCGGTGTTATATGATCAGCCACATGATAGATCAGTGAGAGCGAACAGCATTCACCAGGGCACAGGAGATCCGCCCTCCGCTCACCCCACAGCAGCAGGACATTGTAGCCTTTCAGGCAGATGTGGGTGGCTCTGAAAAGAGCCTTTGTGTTGTCAGAACAGAATAGAGCAGAATTAACCTCCGAAGCCGTAGAGAGTGCGGCCCTGGCGCTTCAGCGCGTACACCACGTCCATGGCGGTGACGGTCTTCCTCTTGGCGTGCTCGGTGTAGGTGACGGCGTCACGGATCACATTCTCCAGGAAAACTTTCAGGACTCCGCGAGTCTCTTCGTAGATGAGGCCGGAGATGCGCTTGACGCCTCCTCTGCGGGCGAGACGGCGGATGGCGGATGGCGGATGGCGGGCTTGGTGATGCCCTGGATGTTATCACGGAGCACCTTCCTGTGCCGCTTGGCGCCGCCTTTCCCGAGACCTTTTCCTCCTTTACCGCGACCAGACATCTTCAGAGGAGTGAGCACAGAACAAGTGATGAACGGCCGCCGGCTCCTCCTTTATGTAGAGGATGGTCGGACCAGAAGGAAAACTGAGAAGATGACGCGTGTACGGGGCGTGTTTTACAGACTGAGAACTCCGCCCTTTCCTCTGCTGATTGGCTGAATACGGAACTGAGTTTGAATTTACCGCCCTTTCTGCTTCTTCTGCAGTTCTTTTGACTCTAATATAACTTCTTCCCAATGAGAATTATCCCAAATACAGTCCATAGATAAAATCCACCGAACACTAATGTGTTATGTAAGCACCTTTCCAGATCTCCGTCATTATCTCCCCAGTCGCTTATTCCTGCAGTCTATGTACAGATCAGTTCCACAGCTACAAGCAGGAGTTCCGTGCTATAACATGATCTTACATTTTCCCAGAGAAGCGGCCTCACACTCAGGCGCCAATGTCCGGTGTGTGGAGAGATATAAACGGCTTCATCTATCACCAGCCAGAGTATGAAGATTGCTGAGTAGTAGTGCAGAGCAGGCACGGGATGATGGGAGCAGTAGTTAGGCAGCAGTCACACGGCCGTATAACTGGGGCGGGGATCGCACACAATGCTCCGACTGGCGGAGGCTCTTCCTGGCCGGAGCGTGAGAGGTCCATAGCAATAGAAGCTTAGAAAAAGCAAAATCCTTCAGATATTATCCAAGTAAATACTAGTAAAAGGATCGAGTAAATAGAGAGACCTCAGGGAGACCTGTTTGGTTACCCATGGGGTGTCTGCAAAACCACTAATAAAAAAAATGAAAAGAAAAACCGGAGAAACAAGTGGCGTATCCTGCAAAACAATGACATTTATTTGGGTACAAAAACCATATCAGATACAAATATTGAATATAAAAAAGAGGAAAAGATGACAGATGCAATAGACTTCTGGCAGGAAAAAAAAAACACTACAGACCTTTGTAATTACATATGGGTAAGTACCACCCTGCTGCCAAAGTCATAACAATTGTAGTCACAACCATGTAGCCATTCCATCAAATTATTATTTATATATAAAATTATACTATGTAGGAGGAATAAAAAAAAAAAAATCAGGGATTACATACCATTAAACAGTTTAAATCAATGCAGGGATAAAGTGCCAGCAATGCAAGGGTCTGGATATTTTAACAAAACTCCTACAAACTTACATAATTAGTACTGCCCTGCTTAAAGAAAAAAATGTACTCACAAACATCGTCACAAACATCGTCATTTCATCAAATATTAAATATTGACAAGTGCTGCAATGCTGGAAGATTTTTTAAAATAAAAACAAAAACAGGGATTACATACCAAAACAGAATAGAATGTAAATCAATGCAGGGATAAAGTGCAAGAGTCTGGCGTCCCCCCAGGAGAGGTAACAGCAGTTTGCGTGTCACAGAGCAGGCTTCATCAGACCAGAAGTGAGGGGAGTCTATTCTATTCAACTTATCATGTTTAGGTATTTAATCCCTGTTTTTGCAATAATATTCCTCCTGCTTTGCTGCACTTAATATGTCAATCAATACTTAGTATTTGATGAAATGGCTGCACGTTTGGGACTACAATTATGACTTCTTTTTTTAGCAGGGTAGTACTTACCTCTACCATTCATGTAATTAAGCAAGTGTGTAGCACTTTTGCTGCTAGATCCAAACCCTTGTACTGCTGGTGTGGCGCCCTGGACAAGCCAGGTCGTCACAGAACAACACCCACACACCCCACACACCCCACACTCCTGGTCAGGCACACCGAAGTCAGACACAAACCCTTGTTGCCTTCCTCCAGGGGCTGATGTCCACACCACGGGGTGGGCCAGGCGGTTGGTCCCGCCCACCGAGGAGTTCACAGTCCTGGAGGCGGGAAAAGCAGACAGTTTAGTTTTGGAGGTGAAAGTGGTAGTGGAGCAACTAACTGACAGCATCCGGGTGTGTGGCCCGGGTGGTACAGCAAGGTTGGCAGACGGTTGTGACCGTCTGCAGGAGTGGCCTATTGGAGTCTACCGTAAGGACCGTGGACGGGCGGTGGCCCGGCGGTACCGGACCGGTACACAAAGAGAGGTCAGCACCATCTGGCAGGGGCTTACGGACCCCGGCAAGGCTAGGAGTCACCGTGAATTTGCCAAATCCGTCAGCGAAGGGAACCTCCTGGGTTTCCCAGCAGTCAAGTCCCGACAGAAGGCAACAGTCCAACCGTGAGAGGGAAACACAGCCACCGCCAAGGCTACCGTTCCCAGGGCCAGAGCCTGCGGGCAAAAGGCTCCGGCCTCCGGCCCATATCCAAGCTGGGGAGCGGGTTACCGGTGGGAACCCATTGGAACCATTTACCGTACATAGGTGCAGGGAAAGGCAGTCACCATCAACCTGCCAGGAGAAACAACACCGCAGCCGTCTGTGGGACCCGTCCATCCAGCCGTGTGTTTTACCGAGAACTGTGTCCTCATCATTGGCTGAGTGAGTACCACCGTGCCGTACGGCACAGCGCTGCCCCCGCGACCCTGCACCTCACCAGGCCCCGTAACCCGCCTGCCATCCATCCCTACCCCATCACCGGGCCCCGGGACAACCAACCCCCTTACCCACGGAGGGGAGAACTAACAACAAAGCTGCTCCCTGTCACCGCTCCCGGGATCCCCGTCCAGAGCAGCGGTGGTGTCACCAACTTCACCACAACCGTGGGTGGCGTCACGGACAATAACCCAATCCCCACCATCCAATCAAACCCCCTTTCACTCACGGGTGAGGAACGCCGCTCGTGTCCCCGGGATCCGGCCCACCGCTCGAGCCACCACAGAGCAGCGGCAGCAGCAGCCGTCCCCTCCTCCGCCCGCGACAACTTGGCTTCACGAACAGGATCCTGCAGTTCTGCCGACTGGTGGAGGTGCGCCTTGTGTGACTGCTGGAGGTGTCCGGCCGAAAAATTTGTGAAGCCGCCATCTTCCATCTTGGGCGCGAAGAATTCCCGCTCGAGCCTCTCCTCGAGTAGTGGAGGCGCGAAGGCCAAAACCCCGCCCCTGTAGAGGAGGAGCCGGAAAGAGACTAAGGGGGACTGATGGCGTCTGGCCGCATGTAGCTCGCGGCTATACAAGCAAGGACGCCGGGACCCCACGATCTGCTGAGCCCTGCAAAGGAGGTCTGCTCCACCCAGCTATGCGGAGGCTACCGAGCCGGTGCCCGGAACAGCGGCATGGCTGAGGGCCCGAACGGCAGGGATCTGCCGACACTACCGGAGGCAGATATGTAGGCTGATTGAGTAGTGGACCGCGGAGGTGGAGGAGGTAGCCGCAGTCGCCCGGGTATATGGAATGGAAGCAATGATGGAAGAGCTGGTGATTGACCCACGCCCCTGTGTCCCCGAGGGACCGGCCATTGCGGCTGAGGGACCCAGTCTACCCCTGGCCCCCATGTTGCCCCCGTCTTCCCCGTCCGTGCACCCCGCTGATGCTGGTCCGTCTGGCGTACATCCCCTCGTAACAGTAGCTGGAAGAGTGGCGAGCCCGGAGACTGCGGCAGTTGGCGGCAACCCGCCTGGCGTGGGGTCAGACGATAGTGACTCCGGACCTGATACAGAGCCTGTTTCAGAGGAAGATGAAGGAGTCATCGCCCTGGATGGCATGGAGGCCATCCAGGGAATGCACCCCAATTTGGGATGTATTCCACCTGTCTAGATTTTGGCGGTTTGTGACTGTTCACATTCAGTCATCAGGCCCTGTCCACAGGCTGTTTACTTCATGCAGCATTTGCTTGGACCTGTCCCGCCCACAGCCATGACTCAGTCATGGGTACGGGATTGAAATAGACCAGGAGAGTGCTGCTAAGAGCAGTTCTACTATTCATATGTGAGGCCGTATGGCACATTTTATGAAAATATTTTAGTGTAGGACTGCCCCAAATGAGATTTGCCGTGACGTGGCGGGGTAGCTCAAGAAATTGCAATGTGTTGCCAAAAATCTCAAAATTTTTATAATAAGTACAGTTTGGAATTTTCAGTGCTGAAGTGCACATTTAGTGCTGGCTTTTTGTTTTTTCGACATTATACATCTGGCATCAACCCCATATAGTACCCCGTTTGCCACCGCACCAGGGCAACGAGATACGTTGGGGTGAAGTGCCGGGATTGGCACATCCAATGGATGCGCCACTTCTGGGGCGGCTATAGCCTGCTATTTTTAGGCTCGGGAGTGTTCAATAATGGTGGACCTCCCTAGTCTGATAATACCAGACCACAGCTGTTCGCTTTACCTTGGCTGGGGATCAAATTTGGGGGGGACCCAACGTTTTTTGTTTTAAATTATTTATTTAATGTAAAATAACAGCGTGGGGTGCCCTCTGTTTTGGATTACCAGCCAAGGTGAAGCTGCCAGCTGTGGTTTGCAGGCAGCAGCCATCTGCTTTATCCTAGCTGGCTACAAAAGATGGGGGGACCTCACGTCTTTTTTTTAATGATTTTTTTTTTGGCTAAATACAAAGCTAAGCACCCTTTAGTGCCACATGAAAGTCACTAAAGGGTGCCAGCTTAGAATATGCAGGGGGGTGGGACATTATATATGTCTTTCTCATCTATTATCTATCTATCTATCTATCTATCTATCTATCTCTCTATTTATTCATCTATCCATCTTTCCCTCTATCCATTATCTGTCAGCATGAAAACAATGCGAGATTTTTAAGCTTCAAAAATAATTGTAAATTATTTTTTGGCCTGCGCCCTAAGTCCTCAGGGAATCCCGTACAGCAGGTTATGATTGTCATCTCCCTACTGCGTGGTGACCCTCAGGACTGGGCTTTCTCTTTGGCGTCTGATGATCCGATTCTCAGTGATGTGGGTTCCTTTTTTCAGGCCTTGGGATTATTATATGATGAACCCAATATTGTCGGCCAACCAGAAAAGACCTTGTTGTCCTTAACTCAGGGTCTGGATTGTGCAGAAACTTTTTGTCAGAAATTTCGAAAGTGGGCGGTCCTTACCAAATAGAATGAAACAGACACAGGGAAACAGACAGACAGGGAAAGAGAGGGAAAGAGACAGAAAGGGAAAGAGAGGGTAAGAGACAGACAGGGAAAGAGAGGGAAAGAGACAGGGAAAAGAGACAGACAGGGAAAGAGAGGGAAAGAGACAGACAGGGAAAGAGAGGGAAAGAGACAGACAGGGAAAGAAAGGGAAAGAGACAGACAGGGAAAGAAAGGGAAAGAGACAGACAGGGAAAGAAAGGGAAAGAGACAGACAGGGAAAGTGACAGATATAGATAGATAGACAGACAGGGAAAGAGATAGATAGACAGACAGAGAAAGAGACAGAGACAGATAGGGAAAGAGACAGACAAAGAGATAGAGAGAGAGACAGAGAGATATATACAGAGGGGGAGACAGACAGAGAATGGGAGAGAAACAGAGAGACAGTTACTATCCCGGGCAGTGGATATTGTGTGCAGAATACATTTTTGTTAATACATTCTATTTTGTTAACAACAGTTATTAACCCGGGCGAAGCCGGGTAGTACAGCTAGTATATTATATATATGTACTGCCCCGCGCTCGACTGCCGCCGAGCCGCTTGGATCCGGGCTCGTTTGTGGATGGCTCGAACGCCTCCGGACCGGGGGTCACTTCGCTCTGAAAGGGGCTGGCGCTTTGAAGGGGGGTTAGGATTACGGTCGAGGCCGTATTGTTTGTTGTTAGAGTTCGTGACACCACCCACGGGTTGTGGTGAATGTGGACACCACCGCTGCTGTTCACTAGGCACCCGGGGGAGATGTTGTGCAGCTTTGGTGTTAACGCCTCCGTGGGCAGGGGTGATGGCCCCGGGACCCGTTTGGTGTGATGTGTCGGTGCTCGGTGGTGCAGGGCGATGCGCGGCCCAAGGGCACAGTGGTACTCACTATTACAGATGCACAAGAGTCTCTGGTAAACCAAAAAGATGGTGGCCGGTGCCCGCAGCCGGCTGCGTCTGGTCCCCCAGTCGGGTTGGTGGTCTCTGCCTTTCTTCTGCACATTTTGTGTAGCTGTGGGCATCCCGTGCTTCAGCAACGGGAGCCCGCTCCTTGGCGTTGTGTGTCGGGAGAGCATGTTTGCCTGCAGACGCTGGCCCTTTGGATCTCTTTGCCTGAGCGGTGGCTTTTTATCCTCTTTTGGTGGGCTGTTGTCTTCAGTCGTGACTTGGGTGGGAAAGGACCTAAAGTCCAGACCTCAATCAGTTAATTAACTGTGTCCACTGGTTTCTGGACCGAGTTTCAGGGTCTGAGTACCCCCCTTTGTGCTCCGGTTCCCAGTCGGTTCCCAGTCGGTTCCCCGGTTCGGTACCGGTGAGCCACTACCCTGTCCCGGTCCCTTATGGTTCCACCGAGCCGTCTTCCCGGCTCCTGTAGGCTGAGGCCACTGTCTGCCTCCTAGCCAAAGGTACCAGGGCTCCTACCCAGACACCTGGAGTTCGACTGCGGCAGACCTGGGCACAGGTCTGCCTCTGCACTTGAACTTCACTCCTTCACTCCTCTACTGTCAAAACTAATCTCAGACTAACTGTTTTTTTCTGCCTCAGGACCTGTGAACGCCTCGGTGGGCATGGCCAACCACCTGGCTCCGCCCCCCTGGTGTGAACATCAAATCCTGAGGGAGGTGACTAGGGTTTTAAGGGTGGCTGGTGACACCTTTTTATGGGACGGGTGTTTGTGCAAGGACCTACCTGTGACTACCTGGCTAGTCCAGGGCGTCACATTCCCCCTTGGTTTAATACAGACCGCTCGCGGGCTGTTCGACCACCACCGGTTTATTTTGCTTTTTGTAACTGTAAAAGATAAACGGGAAAAACAAGTACAATTATACTAACATTATTTACATTATAAGCAAGTGTGGAAATCATCCCTTACGGGAGGCATGTTACTTTAACGTTGCAAACATAAAAAAAACATTTTTAGCAAACGGGAACAGGACCGGGTCCTTTCATTTGCCCACCCAAGCAAACGTAGCCTTGATGCTGCCTCTAAAACCAGGTCAGCACACCTTTTCCCCAGTCCAGGAATCGGGCACGCGTCCAGGTATTGCCCACAACGGGCTGGGTACAAAGTTCCATACCCGGCAGTCTCTGAGGTCCCACGTCCAGGGGACCCCTGGCCCTGGAGGGTTGTCACCGGTTGCCATGGTGACGGGACCTCAGCCTACTCTGCCGCAGGCCCTTCCTCCAACCAGCCTCTCCGGAGACTGCAGGATGAAAGGGTGGTCCAAGGGGCTATTTACAAGGCCCAAAAGTTATTGGGTGGCCTGCAAGTTCTCGGCCTTGTCTATTTTTAAACGGGGTATCAAACTGCAGAGTCCCAACGGGGACGGGAACATGGTAGCCAGGAACCGCTACCTTTTTTTTTTTAACATTCTTCTAAATCAGGTGATAGTCTCAGGGTATTGGCGCTCATTCACACACATATATACACGATCAACATGTTGCACCCCTAAATAGCAGTTTCCCTGTACCTAAGCGGGGGCTGACCTAGGTTGGGGCGTGTGGACCTCCGGGGCCCCGTACTCTCAGGTGGGGGCAACGGGGGAGAGGGGACAACCGGCCCCTCTTCCCGGGTATCAGGTATGGCGGGTAGAGACCTACGGGGGCGTGGTGTAGGTGCATCCCTGGGCACTTGCTCGCTGGCGGGCATCTCCGACTCCATTTCTTCCACGGGTTGTGGGAACATTATCACGGGAACGATCACCACACCATTCTGCATAGGCCAGTCAGCTGGAAAGTCTCCCATCGCTGTATGGATCACCTCTTTCTTCTTCTCCACGCACGGCATGGGAACAGGGACCTCGTTTACCAGCCCCAGGGGATCCGGGCATCTCTTCAGGTGGTCCCTGGAAACATTGGCCGTGGTTTTCCCTTGGTCGCGACTGATCAGGTAGGTCTTCTCGTTCTCCCATCCGGTTGGTTGTATGACGTAGGAGGTCCTTTCCCACTAATCGTCGAGCTTATGCGTCCTCCTTTTACGTTTTAGCACCACATCTCCAGGTCCGAAAGGGGCAGCCTGAGCCCGCCTGTTAAAGCGCTGTTCTTGCCTCTCCCGGTTCTGGCGCAGGTTTCTCTCCACATACTCTTGGATCCGTCAGTAATGCGTCTGTCGCTTGGCATCCCAGTTAGCTGTGGGAGGAAGAGTTTCGGGCACCTCTATGTCCATCTCTATGTCTACAGGCAGCCGCCCCGGCCGAGCCCTCATCAGATACGCAGGTGTAAACTTGGTAGAGCTGCAGGGGATGTTGTTGTACATGTCCACCAAGTCGGACAGCTTCTCAGGCCACAAGTTCCGCTCTTCCAGGGGCAATGTTTTAAGGAGGTTAAGGACCAGATGGTTCATTTTCTCGCACATCCCATTAGTTTGGGCATGGTAGGGCGTGGTCCGGATCTTCTTGCTCCCATACAATTGGCAGAACTCCTGGAACACCTCTGCTTCAAAGGCTGGGCCCTGGTCCATGAGCACCTTCTCCGAGTAACCATGCAGCCGTCAAAAGTAGGCCTGGAAGGCTCTGGCGGCAGTGCGACCTGTCAGATCTTTAACGGGGACAACCACCATGAACCTTAAGTAGTGGTCCACAATGGTCAGGGCGTAGGTATACCCACTCCGGCTGGGCGTAAGCTTAATATGGTCCAGGGCGACCAATTCCAGCGGCTGGTGGGTGACAATCGGCTGTAGCGGGGCCTTCTGGCTGGTCTCGTTCCGTCTTCTCAGCGTACAGGGACCACACTCTTTGCACCAGGCTTCCACGGACTCCCGCATCCCACTCCAGTAAAACCGCTCCCTCAGCAACATTTCCAGCTTCTTCCAGCCAAAGTGTCCCGCGCCATCATGGTAGGCCTGCAGGACCTTGGGTACACATGCCTGGGGCACCACCAGTTGGCGAATTCTCTCGTGGGTCTTCGGGTTGATCAATTCCCGGTACAGCTTCCCTTGATGTAGGTACAGATGGTTTCTCTCTTTCCACAACTGCTGGGCTTCAGAGGGGGCTGTGGGACTCATCCTGGAAGAACCCTGGGCAATCATTGTTTTGACCAGCCGGACTGCAGGTTCCTGATCCTGGGCGTCCTGCCATCCCTGGCTGGGCAGCGGATCAAGGTTCGCTTGCTGCTGGTTAACGCGGGGCCTCTTACTTTGTGGCCGATGGAATGCGGGCAGCTCGATCTCTTCCAAGCTGTCTTCCTCCGTCCCTTCCTCGGGCAAATGTGGCATACGAGATAGCGCGTCCGTGTTGGTGTTCTTGCGGCCAGCCCTGTAGTTGTTGGTGAAGTCGTAGTTGGACAGTCGAGCCATCCACTGTTGCTCCGGGGTGCCCAGCTTAGCCGTATCCAGATGGGTTAACGAGTTGTTGTCCGTATAGGCAGTGAACTTCGCCGCCGCAAAGTAATGTTTAAACCTTTCTGTTATCGCCCACACGAGGGCCAGGAACTCGAGCTTGAAGGAGCTGTAATTTTCAGGGTTCCTCTCTGTAGGCCGGAGCTTCCTTCTGGCATAGGCGATCACCTTCTGTTTTCCATCTTGGACCTGGGACAGGACTGCGCCCAGGCCCACATTGCTGGCGTCGGTGTAAAGGATGAACGGGAGGCCGTAATCCGGATAAGCCAAGATTTCTTCCCCTGTCAGGGCCGACTTCAACTGTTGAAAGGACCCCTCGTGCTCTGCGCCCCAAACAAACGGGGGTCCAGGAAATCTACCATTCCTGGTCTGTCCCATGAGGAGGTCTTGCATCGGCGCGGCCATCTTCGTGTACTCCTTGATAAAACGGCGGTAGTAGCCGACCAGGCCCAGGAACTGCCTAACTTCCTTCACCGTGGTTGGTTGCGGCCAGCTCTGGATAGCGGTAATCTTCTCAGGATCTGGGGCTACGCCATCCGCGCTCACCACGTGCCCGAGGTACTGCACTTTGGGTTTCAACAGATGGCACTTAGAGGGCTTTAACTTCATCCCGTACTTAGCGAGGGCCGCAAACACTTCTGCCAGGTGCTCCAGGTGGACCTCATATGTCTTGGAATACACAATCACATCGTCCAATTACAGCAGAACGGTCTCGAAGTTGAGATGCCCCAAACAGCACTCCATGAGCCTCTGGAAGGTCCCGGGGCATTGCACAGCCCGATCGACATACTGTTGAACTCACAGAGTCCCATGGGGGTAGCAAACGCAGTCTTCTCGCGGTCCTTCTGTGCAACCGCCAGCTGCCAGTAGCCACTAGTAAGATCAAGGGTAGAGAAATAATTAGCAGTCCTCAGTGCAGCAAGCGACTCTTCAATGCGGGGGAGAGGGTAGGCATCTTTATGTGTTATCTGGTTGATCTTCCGATAATCCACACACATCCTCATGGTGCCGTCCTTCTTCCTTACCAGCACCAATGGAGCTGCCCAGGGACTACAACTATCCCGGATGACCCCTGGCTCCTTCATGTTCCTCAACATGTCTTTGGCGCACTAGTAGTGTGCAGGTGGGATTGGCCTGTACCTTTCTTTAATGGGCGTATGTGTGCCCGTGGGGATATGATGTTGAACCCCTTTTATTCTCCCAAAATCTAGCGGGTGCTTGCTGAAAACCTGCCCATACTCCTGCACTACCCTGTACATCCCTTCCTTATGATGTGTGGGCGTGGCTTTAGTGCCGACATGCAGCTCCCTGCACCACTCCTCTAAGTGTTCGGGTGGAAGGTCACTGCCGGATTGGGGTGAAGTGGTTGTGGGGGTGGTGTCATGGATATCGTGAACAATTTGGCTATGGTAGCGTAGCGGGGGAGCCTGACCTCTTCCTCTCCACAATTCAGCACTCTCACGGGCACTCTCCCCTTCTTGACATCAATCACCCCCCTGGCTGCCATTACTGTGGGCCAGTGCTCTGACGGCAAGGGCTCCACCACTGCCGGGTAATCCTGTCCTTGGGGTCCTACTGCTGCCCTGCACCAGATCATCATCTCACTCTGCGGCGGCACCATTAAAGGCGCTGCGTCCATCACCCGCACGCCACCAATCTCTTCGCCTGTCACATTCACCTGCTGTCTCTGCAGGAGGGCCCGGATCTCACGCTGCAAGGCCCTCTGCCGGCCCCCTCCCGCAGTGGCAGACAATTGCTGCAGAAAGCTCAGCACTTCTCCCATACAGTTCTCAATCACATTGGTCCCGAGGACCACCTTCGGGTTACGGTCACTGGAATCATTCAGCACCACAATCATCCCTTGACGTCTCAGCTCTGTTCGTCCCACAGTCAGGGTCACCTCCTTAAACCCCACCTGGACCATAGGGAGCCCATTGGCAGCAATAATAGTTAGGCTATCTTCCGGAGGGGCAAGTTCACTATCAGCCCAATACCGCTGACACAACGAGTAAGGCATAGTGGTTACCTGTGATCCAGTGTCAAGCAGGGCCATGGTCGGGACACCATCCACCGCCAGGGAGATGATGGGGTTGCCTCCAACGTACCGATCCCGCCAATCAGCTGGACCTTGAGGGTCTACTCCTGAGGATTGGCCCTTGGCCACAGGGGTTGATCGTTTAACGGACACTTTCGGGAATAGTGGCCGGTCGTGTTACACTTGTAGCAGACAGGCAATCCATACCAAGGATCATGGTTCCTCCTCCGCTGCATCCAGGGAACATCCTCCGGGCTGTCGGCGAGCTGTATTTTCTCCACGGGCTTGACTCTCATCGGTAGCTGAAGAGCGGTGAGGATCTGGGTGACGTCCTCGCTCAGGTGTCGGACTTGCGATGTCAGCTCCTCCATAGCTCCGATGCCTGCGGCAGGGGCCGGAAGGGCTAGCAAGGGGGATGCTACGGAGACAGGAGCAGTATCAACTGGCCAGGATGGCGGATCAGGGGCGCCGGCTTCTGGTGTTTGTAGGGCCTTGATGGCTCGTTCCTTCAGAACGGCAAAGTCCAGATCGGCGTGCTCCAAGGACCATAGCCGCAATTGTTTGTGATCTTCGGCGGACCCCAGTCCCTGCAGGAACTGTTCCACTAGCATTTTGTTGCTGTCAGCCTCATTGATGGGGTCCACCCGCTTTAGTGCACGTGTGACGCTCTGGACCCCAGGGGTCACAGGTAACACCCACCCCCCCATCTTGTGAGGACACACCAGTCACCCGAAAGGGAGACCTGATGCCTCACTCAGGACGAGTGGGGCACACAAAGTGGGCGGAGTCATGCGGAAAGACACGCCCACCAAGGAGACTACTGTCCTGAGGCAGGAAGTTCAGACAGTTAGTGAGTTTTAAGTTGAAGTTGAAGTGGAGGTTTGAAAGTGACAGGAGGAGAGAGAGGTGAAAGCTGTCAGGGACCCGGGTAGGAGCCTGGGACCCCGAAACATCAGGCAGTCAGACGGTGGTGGCCGCCTGCAGGAGTACCGGTGCAATGACCGGTGGAACCGTAGGGACCGGACAGGGTTGTAGCCCGCCGGACCTGAACCGGGGAGTCAACCGTTTACCGGAGCACCAGAAACCGGGTACTCAGACCCCGTCCTAGCTTGGAAACCACTGAGTGTAGGCAAATTAACTGATTGCAGTCTGGACCTCACGGGTTCATTCTCACCCAAAGACCCGAAAGAAGGCAGAAGCCCACCGATACCGGGTGAGTGCCACCGCCAAAGGCCAAACTCCCGACGGGCCAGCGCCTTCGGGCAACTGAGGGCTCTACCAGCAGTTAAACGCCGGGGAGCGGGCTACCACTGCTCAGGCACAGGAGCCAAAACAACAGAACAGAAGGTGCAAGGGAAAGGGACCACCATCAGCCCCACAAGAGACCCCAGCAGCCGGCTGCGGGCCCCGACCATCTCCGAACTTAGGTTTACCAGTGACTCTGAGTGTGAATTAATAGTGAGTACACCAGTGCCATCCGGGCACGGCACCGCACCGCAGCACTACACCCCCTGCACCATCTCACCATCACTCTCCCCATCGGACCCCGGGACGCACCGTCCCTACACACGGAGGGGCTAACATCAAGGCTGCGCCACCAACACCGATCCCGGGAGTCCCCTGCATTCTCGCTGCAGCGGTGGTGCACCCCGTCACCACGACCAGTGGGTGACGTCACGACTCACCCGACAACAACGCGGCCCCAGGCTGCGGATCCCACTGTACACCCTCACCCCCACCGCCTCCCCTTAACAGAATGACGTGGCCCCCGGTCCGGAGGCGCTCGAGCCACCGACCACCCGAGCCCGGACCTCGAGCGGCTCGGCCCGGCAGGGAGCAGTCGAGCCCTTTCAGGGCGGTACACACGCAAGGCTGTTTGTAGCCAAAAGGCATAGTCTCTTAGGGCTCCGCCACACATCCGTGAAAACCACGTCCGTGTAAAACGGGCCGTTTTTCGGGTCCGTTTTCCGTTTTTTTCGTCCGTTTTTATGGTATGTGTGGCCTGCGTGTGTATCCCGCGTGTGTATCAGCTGAGCTGTCACTGAGGTTACCCGCGGCCACCGCTGGATCCAGCGGTGGCCGCAAGTTACCTGACTGACAGCAGCTGATCGCGCTACTCATCTCATTAGCTGCGTGGAGGTGACCGGAGCGGCGGTGTATTCTGCTGCTCCTGTCACCTGCATGCAGCAGAGCTGGACGCGACGCTGGAGGTCCGTGGAGTACGCCGGACATAGAGGGTTTGTCGGGGTTAATAAATTGGTAATGAGGGAATTTGTTTGTGTTTTTTATTTCTAATAAAGGATTTTTCGGGCGTGTGTGTGTTTTTTTACTGTAACTTACAGATTAATCATGGAAGGTGTCTCCTAGACGCCTGACAGGATTAATCTAGGACTTATTGGCAGCTATGGGCTGCCAATAACTCCTTATTACCCCGATTTGCCAACGCACCAGGGTAAATCGGGAAGAGCCGGGTACAGCCCCAGAACTGTCGCATATAATGTATGCGGCAATTCTGGGCGGCTGCTGACTGATATTGTTAGGGTGGGGGGCCCCCCATAACGTGGAGCTCCCCATCCTGAGAATACCAGCCTTCAGCCGTATGGCTTTATCTGGCTGGTATTAAAATGGGGGGGACCGCACGCCGGTTTTTTTAATTATTTATTTATTTTACTGCACAGTATAGACACGCCCACCGGCTGCTGTGATTGGGTGCAGTGTGACACCTGTCACTCAGCGTGGGGGCGTGTCTCACTGCAACTAATCACAGCCGCCGGTGGGCGGGTAAAGCAGGGAATACGAGATTGATTAATGGGCGGCCGGCTTTTTTCAAAAGAGGAAAAGCCGCCGGAGTTTTTATAACAGCCGTGCAGCGCCGCGCCGGAGATCGGGGAATGGTAAGTATTAGTGATGAGCGAGCATGCTTGTCACTACTCGGTACTCGCACGAGTATCACTGTACTCGGGCTGCTCGGCGGGGACCGAGTAATCTCGCGATACTCGTGCTTTACTCGTGGTCTTCATTTCTGCATGTTGGCGCTCTTTTGAGAGCCAGCCCTCATGCAGGGATTGGCTGGCAGACCACTGCAATGCCACAGCCCTGTTAGTTGTGGAATTGCAGTGATTGGCCGGCCTGCACAGCGTCACCGAGCCTTTATATAGGCCGGCGCGCTGTGCTCTGCTCACAGCTATTCTGACAGTGAGTGTAGGGAGAGTGTCGCTGATTCAGGGAAAGCTTTGCGGCCCTTTATAGTTAGTTCCGGAGCAGGGCTGCAAACAGTGTGACCAGAAGTCCTTCTCAGGACTATTCTAGTTGTATACAGGCAGGCAGGGTATAGCCAGGTCGGAGTACAGTAGCAGAGTCCTTCTCAGGACTATTGTTGCTATATACAGGCAGGGTATAGCCAGGTCGGAATACAGGCTAGTGACCAGAAGAGTCCTTGTCAGGACTATTGTAGCAGTATACAGGCAGGCAGGCAGGGTATATATAGCCATTCCTAGTGGTGACCGTATACCAGCCTTCATCATATCTGGGGCTGGTGTACACAGTGTAAAACAGTCCAGATAGTGTCAGACTTCTCAGTAATTGTCGCTCCTAAAAACCAGTTATGTTCTTATTGCGTCCGTGCTTGCATTTAAAAACAGCACGTGTGTGGCAGTCGGTGGCAGGGTACAGGTGCGCGTTTTGCACAAACTATTATATAACGCACAAGTCTAGTGTATAATACACGTCAGTCAGCAGTGTCTGATAGTGTCAGACTTCTCAGTAATTGTCGCTCCTAAAAACCAGTTAGGTTCTTATTGCGTCCGTGCTTGCATTTAAAAACAGCACGTGTGTGGCAGTCGGTGGCAGGGTACAGGTGCGCGTTTTGCACAAACTATTATATAACGCACAAGTCTAGTGTATAATACACGTCAGTCAGCAGTGTCTGATAGTGTCAGACTTCTCAGTAATTGTCGCTCCTAAAAACCAGTTAGGTTCTTATTGCGTCCGTGCTTGCATTTAAAAACAGCACGTGTGTGGCAGTCGGTGGCAGGGTACAGGTGCGCGTTTTGCACAAACTATTATATAACGCACAAGTCTAGTGTATAATACACGTCAGTCAGCAGTGTCTGATAGTGTCAGACTTCTCAGTAATTGTCGCTCCTAAAAACCAGTTATGTTCTTATTGCGTCCGTGCTTGCATTTAAAAACAGCACGTGTGTGGCAGTCGGTGGCAGGGTACAGGTGCGCGTTTTGCACAAACTATTATATAACGCACAAGTCTAGTGTATAATACACGTCAGTCAGCAGTGTCTGATAGTGTCAGACTTCTCAGTAATTGTCGCTCCTAAAAACCAGTTATGTTCTTATTGCGTCCGTGCTTGCATTTAAAAACAGCACGTGTGTGGCAGTCGGTGGCAGGGTACAGGTGCGCGTTTTGCACAAACTATTATATAACGCACAAGTCTAGTGTATAATACACGTCAGTCAGCAGTGTCTGATAGTGTCAGACTTCTCAGTAATTGTCGCTCCTAAAAACCAGTTATGTTCTTATTGCGTCCGTGCTTGCATTTAAAAACAGCACGTGTGTGGCAGTCGGTGGCAGGGTACAGGTGCGCGTTTTGCACAAACTATTATATAACGCACAAGTCTAGTGTATAATACACGTCAGTCAGCAGTGTCTGATAGTGTCAGACTTCTCAGTAATTGTCGCTCCTAAAAACCAGTTATGTTCTTATTGCGTCCGTGCTTGCATTTAAAAACAGCACGTGTGTGGCAGTCGGTGGCAGGGTACAGGTGCGCGTTTTGCACAAACTATTATATAACGCACAAGTCTAGTGTATAATACACGTCAGTCAGCAGTGTCTGATAGTGTCAGACTTCTCAGTAATTGTCGCTCCTAAAAACCAGTTATGTTCTTATTGCGTCCGTGCTTGCATTTAAAAACAGCACGTGTGTGGCAGTCGGTGGCAGGGTACAGGTGCGCGTTTTGCACAAACTATTATATAACGCACAAGTCTAGTGTATAATACACGTCAGTCAGCAGTGTCTGATAGTGTCAGACTTCTCAGTAATTGTCGCTCCTAAAAACCAGTTATGTTCTTATTGCGTCCGTGCTTGCATTTAAAAACAGCACGTGTGTGGCAGTCGGTGGCAGGGTACAGGTGCGCGTTTTGCACAAACTATTATATAACGCACAAGTCTAGTGTATAATACACGTCAGTCAGCAGTGTCTGATAGTGTCAGACTTCTCAGTAATTGTCGCTCCTAAAAACCAGTTATGTTCTTATTGCGTCCGTGCTTGCATTTAAAAACAGCACGTGTGTGGCAGTCGGTGGCAGGGTACAGGTGCGCGTTTTGCACAAACTATTATATAACGCACAAGTCTAGTGTATAATACACGTCAGTCAGCAGTGTCTGATAGTGTCAGACTTCTCAGTAATTGTCGCTCCTAAAAACCAGTTAGGTTCTTATTGCGTCCGTGCTTGCATTTAAAAACAGCACGTGTGTGGCAGTCGGTGGCAGGGTACAGGTGCGCGTTTTGCACAAACTATTATATAACGCACAAGTCTAGTGTATAATACACGTCAGTCAGCAGTGTCTGATAGTGTCAGACTTCTCAGTAATTGTCGCTCCTAAAAACCAGTTAGGTTCTTATTGCGTCCGTGCTTGCATTTAAAAACAGCACGTGTGTGGCAGTCGGTGGCAGCGTCAGGCTCCACGTTGTCCCTGGATAGAGACGTGCATGAGGGCCTCAAAACATTGTTCCCATTGCAAAGGAGTGGGTCTCCTGTCGTTGTAATGTCCATTCTGCAAAGAATGGGCGAAAAAATTTACCACTGGGGGTATACCTGAAACAAAGGCCTAAGTATTGCAATTTGTAACGGTCATCATCATGGTGGCGCATGAGGAGAAGGAGGAGCAGTCCAGCGATTAGCCAAACTCCAGAAGTGTGTACCCATGGGTGAGTGGAGGTACATGGCAAACTTTAAATTCCGCTCTCATTTGCTGGTGGTGTGGTGAAGTCTGGCCCAATCCAACCCTTGTTCATCTTGATCAGAGTCAGCTTGTCAGCATTTTCAGTTGACAGGCGGGTGCGTTTATCTGTAATGATTCCACCTGCGGCACTAAAAACACGCTCTGACAAAACGCTAGCAGCAGGGCAGGCCAGGCCTTCCAAGGCGTAGAGAGCCAATTCATGCCACGTGTCCAGCTTGGATACCCAATAATTGTAAGGCACAGAGGAATGTCGGAGTACAGTTGTTCGATCTGCAAGGTACTCCTTCAGCATCTGGGCAAACTTAGGATTTCTTGTGGCACTACCCCGCACCTCAGGGGCTGTGGTACGTGAGGGGCTGAGAAAACTGTCACACATCTTAAAGACTGTTCCCCTACCTCTGGCGGATTGGACTTGTGCCTCTCTCGGCTGTACGCCTCGGTTGTCCACTGATTCATGACCTATGCCGCTAGCGTTTTGTGAGGGGAATGCTTTGCCTACTTCCGTGACTATGGCCTTCTGGAACTGCTGCATTTTGCCTGACCTCTCCGCCTCGGGAATAAGAGACATAAAGTTCTCCTTTTAGCGTGGGTCTAACAGTGTTACCAACCAGTAATGATTGTCGGCCAAGATGTTCTTAACGCGAGGGTCACGAGACAGGCAGCTTACCATAAAGTCAGCCATGTGTGCCAGACTCTTAACAGCCATCACTTCAGTATCCTGACCGACACGATGACTGAACATGCTGTCCTCCTCCTCCTCATCATCTACCCTGTCCTCTGGCCAGCCACGCTGAACCGAGGATATGACTGCATGTCATATCCTCAATTTGGCCAGAGAGTTGCTCCATGTCTTCATCCTCCTCCTCGTCATAGTCCTCCACTGCACGTTGTGATGAGACGAGGCTGGGCTGTGTGTTATCATCACCCACACCCACTACTGTTTCTTGCTGAAACTCATCGCGCTCCGCCTGCAATGCATCATGTTTGTTTTCTGAGCAGAGACCATTTTAGAAGGCAGAGAAGCGGTATGGTGACGCTAATAATGTCGTCATCGCCGCTCACCATCTTGTTGTAGTCCTCAAAGTTTTGGCGGATGGTGCATAGGTCGGACATCCATCTCCACTCCTCAGGTGTTATGTGTGGAGTTTGACCCATTTCCCGACGGCTTAGGTGATGCAGGTACTCAACAACTGCCCTCTTCTGCTCACATATCCTGACCAACATGTGCAGAGTTGAATTCCAACGCGTGGGGACATCACACACCAGTCTGTGTGCCGGAAGATGCAAACGGCGTCTTAAGGCGGCAAGGCCGGCTGAAGCAGTAGGTGACTTTCGAAAATGTGCAGACAGGCGGCGAACTTTTACCAGCAGATCAGACAGCTCTGACTATGACTTTAGAAACCGCTGAACCTCGAGGTTGAGCACATGGGCCAAGCATGGAACATGTGTCAGCTGGCCTCGCCTCAAAGCCGCCACCAGGTTCCGGCCATTGTCACACACCACCTTTCCTGGCTTTAGGTTCAGAGTTGTGAGCCAGTGATCTGCCTGCTGTTTCAGAGCTGTCCACACCTCTTCTGCATTGTGGGGTTTGTCACCTATGCAGATTAGCTTCAGCACTGCCTGTTGCCGCTTCGCCGAGGCAGTGCTGCAGTGCTTCTGTGTCGCCCTGGACAAGCCAGGGGCCACAGAGCACAACACTTAAACACCCCACACTCCCTGCAGGCATATCATAGTCAAAACACAAAATCCTTGTTGCCTTCCCCAGGGGCTGTTGTCCACACCAGGGTGTGGAGCCAGGCGGTTGGTCTCCACCCACCGAGGAGGAGGGAAAACACAGGCAGTGAGAGTTAAGCTAAGGAAGTGGAAGGAGGAAAGTAGTAGAGAGGAGAAAAGTGACAGCAAAGAGCCTGAAGTTGGTCCGGGTGTGTGGCCTGGACAGGACAGCAAGGTTGGCAGGATGTGCTGACCGTCTGCAGTGGAGGCCGATTGGAGTCTGCCGTAAGGACCGTGGACGGGTGGTGACCCGGCCGTACCGGACCGGTATACAAAGCGAAGCCAGCACCATTGGCAGAGGACTTTCGGATCCCGGCAAGGCTTGGTGTCGCCGTGAATTTGCCAAATCCGTTATTGAAGGGGACCTCAGGGTTTCCAAACAGCCAAGTCCAGATAGAAGGCAACCGTACAACCGTGAAGGGGAGACACAGCCACCGGCAAGGGCAACCGTCTCCCAGGGCCAGCGCCTGTGGGCAAAAGGGGCTCCTCCGGCCCATATCCAGGTCAGGGAGCGGGTTACCGTTGGGAAACCATCACTACCAACACTTAACTTCGGTGCAGGGAGAGACAGTCATCACTAACCTGCAGGGAGGAACAACCGCAGCCGTCCGAGTGACCTGTCCATCCAGCCACTTGTTTTACCCTGAACTGTGTCATCATCATTGGGCTGAGTGAGTACCTCCGTGCCGTGCGGCACAGCGCTGCCCCTGCGACCATGCACTTCATCAGGCCCCGCAACCCGCCTGTCATCCATCTCTACCCCATCACCAGGCCCCGGGACAACCAACCCCCCTACCCACGTAGGGGAGAAATAACAACAAAGCTGCTCCCTGTCACAGGCTCCCGGGATCCCCGTCCAGAGCAGCGGTGGTGTCCACACAATCACCACAACCGTGGGTGGCGTCACGGACAATATCCCCAAAACCCAAACCACCCCTTTTCACTCACGGGCGAGTAGCGCCGCTCGAGTCCCCGGGATCCGGCCATCGCTCGAGCCAACGAGCAGCAGCAGCCGTAGAGCTGCGTCAGCCGGACCCGAGCAGTGGGAGAGCGCACCGTCCCCTCCTCCGCCAGCGACACTTACAGCTTGGGACTGGTGTGGAGGGTAAAGTGGATCAGGATGCGCAGGAGGAGGAGGAGGCTGAGGAGCATGACATTCCGGAGCTGTAGAGTGTGTGTGAAACCCTGACTGAGGTAGGGCCTGCAAAACTTGGTGTGTGAAGGACGTATTCCGTCCCTCGCTCAGACTGGGTCCCAGCTTGCACAATATTAACCCAGTGTGACGTCAACGAGATGTAGCGGCCTTGCCCACATGCACTTGTCCACGTGTCTGTGGTTAGGTGGACTTTGGCTGAAACAGCGTTGTTCCGGGCACGTGTGATGTTTTGTGACACGTGGTTAGTTATGCAATGCGGGGACGGCACACAGGGAGAAATAGTGGCGGCTGTGGACCGAGTAACGTGGGACAGCTGCCACCATCAGTTCGCGGAATGCTTCTGTCTCAACCAGCCTAAAAGGCAACATTTCCAGCGCAAGCAGTCGCGAAATGTTAGCATTTAGAACTGTGGCATGTGGGGTGTTGGCAGTGTATTTGCGCCTGCGCTCAAAGGTTTCCTGAATGGATAACTGAACGCTGCGCTGGGACAAGGACGTGCTTGATGATGGTGTTCTTTCTGCGTAGGCAACTGCAGGTGCAGGAGTGGAGGAGGCTTGTTCGCAGGCAGCATGGACAGGGGATTGGCTCGCATGCACAACCAGCGAAGACGTAGCAGTGACATCAGCAAGCACTGCTCCTCGACTCTGTTGTACTTCCCACAAAGTCGGGTGCTTGGCTGACATGTGCCTGATCATGCTGGTGGTGGTCAGGCTGCTAGTTTTGGTACCCCTGGTGATGCTGGCATGGCAGGTGTTGCAAATGGCCTTTTTAGAATCATCTGGAGCCAACTTAAAAAACTGCCAGTGTCAGAGTTCCTGGTTTTCCAGTTTTCTTTTGAAAGAGCTTGCCCTTTGTTAACATGGAGTTTTCTGTTATGTTGCCCTACTTCCTGTCCATCTGTTTAAAAGCCGCCCCTAAAGCTTAGTCCAGTGCCTGAGTATACTGCTTCCTGTGTGCTCCTGCCCTGCTGCTTTTGGTTCCTGATTGTTATTCGGATCCTCTTGGAAAACAACCGACACCGACTCTGGACTTCATCTGGTATCATCTAGCTGTACCTGGACTCCGTTTGCCGTCTTTGGTCGGAACTTCTGCCCGGTTCCTTCCGTTTAATACCACTCTGGACTCACATCACGTACAGACATTTTTCGACTTACCTATTGCCCTTTTGTGTCCCGGCTGCTGCGCATTTAGGGCTTCTGGGGTGATTGCCAGACAGTCCCTGTATAGGGGTTTGCTGTTGGTGGTCTCCCTGGGGGAGTCCGGTGCGCGGTACCGGGAATTCCCTTTCGCTCAGTCCCTGGAAGGTATTTCCTGTATTTATGTTCTACTGTGTTTTTGTTCCGTTTATGTACATATTTGCTGGTTGCATATTATAAATGTCTTGCACCAAGAACTCGTCTCTGGTTGTCATTGCCCTAACGCAATCGAAATCCTCAATACATACAATAGTATTACAGCCAGACTCGGGAAGACCTAACATTTGTACAGGCACCTTGTGTCGTGTTGTTCCGGGGAACAGTTGACTGACGTCTGCCTGGGGCCACCACTCTGCTTCTTACTGCCTGTTGTGATGCTACGCCTCCCTCCCCCTGTGCACTGCTGTCCTCGCTCTGCATATCCTCCTGCCAGGTTGGGTCAGTTACTGGATCATCCACCACGTCGTCTTCCTCTTCCGCACCCTGCTCCTCCTCCTGACTTCCTGACAATTGTGTCTCATCATCGGCCACCCCTTGTTGAGACACGTTGCCAACTTCGTGAGAACGTGGCTGCTCAAATATTTGTGCATCTGTACATACAATCTCGTCATGGCCCACTTCAACAGGAGCTGGCGAGAGGCCAGAATTTGTGAATGGAAACGTGAACGAACAGCTATTCCGAGTGTCCAAGTGTGGGATCAGTAATGTCCGTGGACGTGTACTCGGCCTGGTGGTAGGAAGGAGGATCAGGTTCTGAAATGTGCGGTGCAGTATCACGGCTACTGACACTTGACCGTGTGGAAGACAGAGTGTTTGTGGTGGTGCCAATCTGACTGGAAGCATTATCCGCTATCCAACTAACAACCTGTTGACACTGGTCTTGGTTCAAGAGGGGTGTACTGCTGCGGTCCCCAAGAATTTGGGACAGGACGTGCGAGCGACTAGATGTGGCCCTTTGTTGTGGCGAAATTAGAGCTTGCACACAACCTCGGTGTCTGCCTGCACCACCATCACGTCCACTTCCTTGTTCGTTGACAACGCCCTTGCGCATTTTGCAATGCTGTGCTGATGTGTATTCACTAGACTTGTGTGTTATATCCAAGTTTGTGCAAAACTCACACAAATGCAGCGGAAAGCTGCCACCAACAGGCACACACGTGCAATTTTTAAATGCAAGCACGGAGGCACTAAGAACCTAACAGGTCTCTATCCAGGGACAACGTAGAGCCTCCCAATGTTTGGCTTCCCTGCCTAAGGGCTATACTATAATACACCCACTTCCTTCCAATGGGCACTTCAGGTTTACAGGCCTTCATGCACGTCTCTATCCAGGGACAACGTGGAGCCTCCCAATGTTTGGCTTCCCTGCCTAAGGGCTATACTATAATACACCCACTTCCTTCCAATGGGCACTTCAGGTTTACAGGCCTTCATGCACGTCTCTATCCAGGGACAACGTGGAGCCTCCCAATGTTTGGCTTCCCTGCCTAAGGGCTATACTATAATACACCCACTTCCTTCCAATGGGCACTTCAGGTTTACAGGCCTTCATGCACGTCTCTATCCAGGGACAACGTGGAGCCTCCCAATGTTTGGCTTCCCTGCCTAAGGGCTATACTATAATACACCCACTTCCTTCCAATGGGCACTTCAGGTTTACAGGCCTTCATGCACGTCTCTATCCAGGGACAACGTGGAGCCTCCCAATGTTTGGCTTCCCTGCCTAAGGGCTATACTATAATACACCCACTTCCTTCCAATGGGCACTTCAGGTTTACAGGCCTTCATGCACGTCTCTATCCAGGGACAACGTGGAGCCTCCCAATGTTTGGCTTCCCTGCCTAAGGGCTATACTATAATACACCCACTTCCTTCCAATGGGCACTTCAGGTTTACAGGCCTTCATGCACGTCTCTATCCAGGGACAACGTGGAGCCTCCCAATGTTTGGCTTCCCTGCCTAAGGGCTATACTATAATACACCCACTTCCTTCCAATGGGCACTTCAGGTTTACAGGCCTTCATGCACGTCTCTATCCAGGGACAACGTGGAGCCTCCCAATGTTTGGCTTCCCTGCCTAAGGGCTATACTATAATACACCCACTTCCTTCCAATGGGCACTTCAGGTTTACAGGCCTTCATGCACGTCTCTATCCAGGGACAACGTGGAGCCTCCCAATGTTTGGCTTCCCTGCCTAAGGGCTATACTATAATACACCCACTTCCTTCCAATGGGCACTTCAGGTTTACAGGCCTTCATGCACGTCTCTATCCAGGGACAACGTGGAGCCTCCCAATGTTTGGCTTCCCTGCCTAAGGGCTATACTATAATACACCCACTTCCTTCCAATGGGCACTTCAGGTTTACAGGCCTTCATGCACGTCTCTATCCAGGGACAACGTGGAGCCTCCCAATGTTTGGCTTCCCTGCCTAAGGGCTATACTATAATACACCCACTTCCTTCCAATGGGCACTTCAGGTTTACAGGCCTTCATGCACGTCTCTATCCAGGGACAACGTGGAGCCTCCCAATGTTTGGCTTCCCTGCCTAAGGGCTATACTATAATACACCCACTTCCTTCCAATGGGCACTTCAGGTTTACAGGCCTTCATGCACGTCTCTATCCAGGGACAACGTGGAGCCTCCCAATGTTTGGCTTCCCTGCCTAAGGGCTATACTATAATACACCCACTTCCTTCCAATGGGCACTTCAGGTTTACAGGCCTTCATGCACGTCTCTATCCAGGGACAACGTGGAGCCTCCCAATGTTTGGCTTCCCTGCCTAAGGGCTATACTATAATACACCCACTTCCTTCCAATGGGCACTTCAGGTTTACAGGCCTTCATGCACGTCTCTATCCAGGGACAACGTGGAGCCTCCCAATGTTTGGCTTCCCTGCCTAAGGGCTATACTATAATACACCCACTTCCTTCCAATGGGCACTTCAGGTTTACAGGCCCTCATGCACGTCTGTATGCAGGGGCATTGGTGAACCTCACAATTTAGGACTGCCCTGGCAAAGGAAAATACTACAAAGACTCACTTCCTCAAAATGGGCACATTAGACTCAAGAGGCCTTCATGTACGTCTCTTCTCAGGGACATCGGAGTGCCACACAATGTTTTCACGTAAAATCTTTCATGTATTGATCTCAAAAAGTAACATACACCAGCTCTATCTCACTATTGGGTATGTGCCCTTAACATTTCCGCCATGAAAAATCATTTTGGGGTCATTTTGGAAGGTTTTCTGGTGAGTCCGTAAAAATGGCGTAAAACGCGGACAAAATTGTTCACAGCTGTGACTTTTGAGTGATAAATGCTTCAAGGGGTCTTCCCCATGCTGTTGCCATGTCATTTGAGCACTCTTCTGAGACTTTTGTGACATTTTTAGGGTTTCTCCATGCTGCCGGGAGGTCATTTCACAAAAATACTCGGGTCTCCCATAGGATAACATTGGGCTCGTTGCTCGGGCCGAGTACACGAGTATCTTGGGAGGCTCGGCCCGAGCTTCGAGCACCCGAGCTTTTTAGTACTCGCTCATCACTAGTAAGTATGAGAGAGGGGGGAACTGACCGCCAGACAGCTAGAGGGACAGACAGACATAGAGACCGACCGACGGACTGAGGGAGAGAACGAAACATAAAAAGAAAAAAGACTGACATGACATGAAAAAAGCACAAAACATACAGGGAACAAACAGAGATGCGTCCGTGTCACTCGGACGTGCGCACAGACCCATTGACTTTCATTGGGTCCGTGCTGCGTGTTGCGTGAATAAAACGGACATGCTGGCGTGAGACACGGACCAAAAAACGCATCACGGAGACAGACTCACGGACATAACCAAAAACGCAATTGTAACCGCAGAGATATAGTAACATTGGTGCACGTTTGGCCGTGTCTCCAGTATACACGGAAACGGACCAAACACGCACGTGTTTCACGGATGTGTGTTTCAAGCCTTATACTGTCTTTTGGGCGCTGCCGACAATGGCAAAACTGCATCCGTAACTCGGCTTCTGTGCGGGTCTCAAAGGCGACCTAGAGTTTATCAAAGATGGCGGTTACCGAGGCCTGGTCCGTATCTGCCCAAGTCTCCACCTCCTGCTTGGCCGCACCGGTCTGCTGCCCTAGTGTTACGAATCGGCGCCGTCATAGCCGCAAGCAGCCTGCTGCGGTTCCAGTTGCGCTCAGGCGCAGCTGCCGTTTTTGGCCGTGCCTCGGGTCGTCCAGCTGGCTGCTTGCACCTCCACGTTTAAGTGTGCAGAGGCGGCTAGTGCGCATGCGTGTGCCGATTTACCCCAGCCGGAGCCTAAGTCCAGTGTTTCGCCTAGTGAGCATGCTCAGCCTGATAGTGCCATTTCTGAGGCTAAGTCCTCGGTTCGGGCTACTGAGCATGCTCCTACACTTAGTGCGAAAAGCCTCTTTGCACAGGTACTTGGACTGCGTGCTGTGTCAGTCCTGTGTTATCCAGGCTACTGAGCATGCTCAGGCACTTAGTGCATTGGAGGCAAAGTCCGGGAAGGACTTCACTGGGCATGTCCATGAGGTGGCAGGCCCTGATAGGCCAGAGGGCATCAGGTGTCCTGATGATGTGGCCACTCCGGACTGGCTCGCGGAGGCCCGGCCCTATGACACGACACCTCACCATTGGTTGTCAGACGATGACTGGTGAAGTGTTTGGGGCGTGGCTGCCATGAGGTCATCAGTGATGTGGCGGTTCAGGATAGGCCGCTTGTGACGTCGCTGATGGCATGGCACTCTGCTGTTGGTCCCTGGAGGTGCCATTGTGGTCCACCCTGGATTTGGGGCGGACCCAGGTTATAAAAGGGGCTGGAGACAACATGGAGGTGCGCAGTCTTCATATTTGCTCAGACAGAGCACACCTCCATGTTATAGCGTTATTGCGGCATAAGCCTGTGTTTGGAAGTAGTAGGTAGGGTTAGGCATCCGGTGCTTGTCACGCCAAGACACCCGTGGCTCATCACGTTAGAGTCAGGCGCCGGCTTCCACCTCCTGCCGTCCAGTCCTTCTTGTGCAGCCCAGTGGAGTTAACTGGGCTGTGGCTGCTGCGCCTCCTGTCCATTTGTGCCCCCTACGCACACGGACAATGTACCTGCTGCGCCTCCTGTCTGATTGTGCCCCCTACGAACACGAACAGCGTACCCCAGGACCCCTGTGGAGTTAACAGGGTGTTCCTGGTTTTGGTGTGTATTTTCCTTGGCTTCCCAGTCAACGCTACTGGTGTGATTTCTTGGCTTGACGTGTCCTCTACACACGTGGCTACTCACATAGTGACCAGAAAAGCTAATCGGAGGACCGCTCGGCCTCACGTGTCCTACACACGTGGCCGACAGGGCGCTTTCGTGGCGGTTTTCTGGTCAACGCTACCTGGTCACTATCCGGCCTGACGTGTTCCCTGCACACGTGGTCGGGGTTGCACCAATTCAACCGAAACACTAACTGGGTTGTCTTCCGGTCTGACGTGTCCCTACACACATGACCGGTTTCCTGGGTTATCTCAGAGCCATTACGCTCTATAGTCTCCGCCTAACCTTCAGGTGCTAGCAGCTCCTTTGCCATCTGGAGCACGGTGGGCCCCAACTGGCGATTAGGATATATACCCCCTGGTCCTAATCTGCCGGTCCCCCCGTAACACCTAGTACTACCGCTGCCCGCTGCTTGCCCATCATGGCATACAAGTCGAGAATCGTGCATATCTTTTTCCGGAACACCTGCAAGGTCTTTTCCCCGCACTAACTCTCTCTGCTGGGCAGTTTCACTTTTCGGCATGGCCGAGTTCCCAGGGGGCGGAGCTTCGACTTTCGCGCTCTTTTTGCGGGGAAGACGGCTTTGGCGGGAATCTTTACGCCAAAAGATGGTGGCAAGATGGCGGATTCTAAAATTTTTCAACGGGTCACCGCTGACTTCTACTTCAAGGCGCATTTCACCAGGTAGGTGATTTGGTAAGTATCCTGTTTGTGACGTCAGAAGAGTCGATGTGTACCGCCCCGCGCTCGGCTACATCCAAGCCGCTCGGATCCGGGCTCGTTTGTCGGTGGCTCGAGCGCCTCTGGACCGGGGGTCACTGCACTCTGCAAGGGGCTGGCACTTTGAAGGGGGGTTAAGGTTATGGCCGAGGCCGTGGTGTTTGTTGTTAGAGTTCGTGACACCACCCACGGATTGTGGTGAATGTGGACACCGCCGCTGCTGTTAACTAGGCACCCGAGGGAGATGTTGTGCAGCTTTGGTGTTAACCCCTCAGTGGGCAGGGGTGATTGTCCCGGGACCTGTTTGGTGTGATGTGTCGGTGCTTGGCGGTGCAATGCGATGCGTGGCCTGAGCGCACAGTGGTACTCACTATTACAGATACATAAGAGTCTCTGGTAAACCAAAAAGATGGTGGTCGGTGCCCGCAGCCGGCTGTGTCTGGTCCCCCAGTCGGGTTGGTGGTCTCTGCCTTTCTCATGCACCTTTTGTGTAGTTGTTGGCAGCCCGTGCTTCAGCAACGGGAGCCCGATCCCTGGCATTGTGTGTCGGGAGAGCCCTGGCCCTTTGGATCTCTTTGCCTGAGCGGTGGCTTTTTATCCTCTTTTGGTGGACTGTTGTCTTCAGTTGGGACTTGGGTGGGAAAGGACCTAAAGTCCAGACCTCAATCAGTTAATTAACTGGGTCCACTGGTTTCTGGACCGAGTTTCAGGGTCTGAGTACCCCCTTTTGTGCTCCAGTTCCCAGTCGGTTCCCCGGTTCGGTAATGGCAGGCCACTACCCTGTCCCGGTCCCTTACGGTTCCACCGAGCCATCTTCCCGACTTCTGCAGGCTGAGGCCACCATCTGCCTCCTAGCCAGAGGTGACTGGGCTCCGACCCAGACACCTGGCGTTAGACTGCGGCAGACCTGGGCACAGGTCTGCCTCTGCACTTGAATGTCACTCCTTCACTCCTCTACTGTCAAAACTAATCTCAGACTAACTGTTTTTTCCTGAATCAGGACCTGTGAACTCCTCAGTGGGCGTGGCCAAGTGCCTGGCTCCGCCCCCTGGTGTGAACATCAAATCCTGAGGGAGGTGACTAGGGTTTCAAGGTTAGCTGGTGACACCTTTTTAGGGGACGGGTTTTTGTGCAAGGGCCTACCTGTGACTACCTGGCTATATTGTGAGATGCCGAGGGGAGAAGTACTAGAGAACAGATATGTTTCCCCTCAGTTCATTTCATATGCCTCCATGTTCTTATTGTTGAGCGGTCAGCCCATGCAAATGGGCTGGGAAAAGCTGGGAAAGTTATATCTGGCTCAGCAATAAGTTAGTCACTGAAGCCTGTTTATTTCAGTGTAATTTTAGGCTCGGTTTTTCCTGGAGCAATCAGTAGGAATGGCGGTGGGACTGGTTGCTCTCTTCTCCACATTCAATCCAGGTTTTGATTCCTCACTGGATCAACTGAGATAATCAGGAGGCATTCAGTACAAGGAGACTGCTGAGGAGAGCAGGACAGGCTCATGGCTCCATACCTCCGCTTGCTGTGCTGAGGAACTGACACAGTAAGAGAATACTGTTTTGTTTGTTACATAGGTTTATTTTGTAGTTAGCATTCTGTTGTTAGTTAGTGGCCAGACGGCCTTAGACATTTATTTTCCTGTTTTTGCATGTGTAACACTGAGAGATAAGTGTACACAATAAACACGGCAGTGGCCGTATCTGTGTGGAACCTGCAAGTCTGCCGTTGTCATCTGTGAATCCATAGCCACTCGCTTGGACCAAAGCAAAGATCCCAGCTGAACTATATCACCTGTCTCACAATATATATATATATATATATATATATATATATATATATATATATATATATATATATATATATAATCTCTCTATGTATATATAATCTCTATGTGCAAAGGGTGTGGTGTAAATAAGTGTACAAAATTGCAAAAACAAAAACTGCGTCTAAAAATAAAATGTCTGAGTGTAATTCAATAATGTGTCAGAAAAACAGAATATAGTTGTGTGATGTATATTATTGAAAACAATATATAAATAAAGTGAAAAACAGAAACACGAGTCAAGAAATATCTTACCCGCCAGAAGAGCCGCATCATGAACAGATTTATCTCATTCGGCCATGGAGCAGGGCTGTGACATGAAGAACAATTAATCTTCCGCTCACTGAGCAAAGAGTTCATAAGATCTCGGAGCATGAACAGAACAACGGTATTATATATTACATCCTAGTATTATATTACATTCTAGTATACTAGGCCAATATACATGGGATTGGCTCCATAAAAATATATAAAGCATGCAAAAAAATAGATATGATACATATATGAGGTATTGGTCGATATTTTGGCTAAAAACACAACCTTGCAACCCACGTCAAGGGTCCTCATTGCTTTGTGAGTCACTTTGCTGTGCAATATAACAAAAAAAGGGGCAGCAGAATTTACTTGCCCGGGTCACAGAAAATGCTGCACTAAAGATGGAGGCAAAATACTGATGAGACCACCACTCACAACCTCCCGCTTCATGGAGGGGGCGACTCCTCAATATTAGATAAGGCTTGTATAGGGCGCTGGTCACACATATGAAGAGTCCAGCGCCTGTATACAAATAAATATAACATGAAAAAAATATATAATTTCTGTGGCATTGGTTGATATTTTGGCCAAAATACACAAAGCTCGCAACCCACGTCAAGGGTCCTCATGTCTTGCGAGTCCCTACCCTAAAATTAACAGCAAAGCTACAGGAGAAGAAACTCAAATTCCCCAAAATTTCCAATTTAATATACAAGAGCAACAGCATTAATCTGCCCAGATCACAGACTAATGCCCTGACATGGGACCTGACAGGATAATACTTTTGCGCTATATTATATTATTTGGAACTTATACATTTTTTGGGATTTTAGTTTGTTTCTGTAGCTTTACTTTTAATTTCTCCCTCTTTAACTAAACCTTTTTCCCCTGAATGTTGGGATCTGTCTGAGGCCGTCGGCCCCAGGAACAGGTTCATAGCCTTAAGGTTGAAAGACACAAGTTCAGCCTAAAAGCTAATGTGTTGATCCAGAGGAAGGCGAAAACCCCATGAGGCAAAAGACAATTGCCCCATATTAGGGGAAAAATTCCTTCCCGATTCCACATACGGCAATCAGACTAGTTCCCTGGATCAACGTCCCATAATCTAGTACCAATAACCTGCAAATAGTCAAGAAAGGCGCACAGGCCTCCATGACCGTAAGATAATGTGGCGGAGAGATCCATCATCTCATTGCTCACACTGTAAAAATGTCCTTTACACAAAAGGAATTAGGAGTTTAATACTAGAGCGGTTGAATTAATCCTAATGGAAATAAGCTACTACAGCTTTTTTCCTAAATATTGGGGTCTGTCTAAAGCCATCAGCTCATAAGGCTTCCTCAGACAGACATGAGCAAAGCCACTCCATCCTACAGGTTCTTTAAAGGACCCTGGCCTTCACATTACACCCCTGAATAGGGATAAAGACTTACCATAGGCCCAGGGTTGCATCTACAGAGTAGCTGCTGGCTGGAGGAGCGAGCATGAGGCTAGAGTGGTTAAATCAACCCTAAATGAAAAAAACTATCTAATGCTACTCTTTTGATAGCACCTGTCTGAGGCCGTTGGCTGAAAAAGGCTTCCTCAGACAGACTTGGCACTAGGCTCTCTATCCTTCAGGTTCCAAAGGAACCCTAGATTTCAATCTTGCACCCCTATACAGTGATAAAGATTTATCACAGAGCCAGGATTGCATCCACAGATTAGCTGCTGGCCAGAGGAGCGAGCTTAAGGCTAAAGTGGGTCAGCCAATTCTCATTAAAATAAATTCTAACTAATGCTACTTTCCTAAATAAAGAATTCTGAGGCACTTGGCTCAAAAAGGCTTCCAGCACAGACGTCGAGCAAAACCCTTCAAAGGAACCCTGGCATAGACCTTTGAACCTCAATAGAGGGACAGTTTCATAGCCTTAAGGTTGAAAGGCACAAGTTCAACCTAAAAGCTAATGTGTTGATCCAGAGGAAGGCAAAAACCCCATGAGGCAAAAGACAATTCCCCCTTATTAGGGGAAAAATTCCTTCCCGACTCCATATACGGCAATCAGACTAGTTTCCTGGATCAACGTCCCATAATCTAGTGCCAATAACCTGCAAATAGTCAAGAAAGGCGCACAGGCCTCCATGACCGTAAGATAATGTGGTGGAGAGATCCATCATCTCATTGCTCACACTGTATAAATGTCCTTTACACAAAAGGAATTAGGAGCTTGGTACTAGAGCGGTTGATTTAACCCTAATGGAAATAAGCTACTAAAGCTTTTTTTCCAAAATGTTAAAATCTGTCTAAGGCCATCAGCTCAAAAAGGCTTCCTCTGACAGACTCCACACAAGCCACTCCATTCTGTAGGTTCCATAGGAAGCCTGACCGTCACCATTACACCCCTTAACAGGGAAAAAGCCTTACCACAGGCCCAGGGTTGCATCTACAGAGTAGCTGCTGGCCAGAGGAGCGAGCTTGAGGCTAGTGAGGCCAAAACAACCCTAACTGAAATAAACCCCAACTATCAATACTAACACAAATCTGTACAAATTAACAACTTATAACCGTAATTATAAGTAGTTTCTTCTTTCGTGGTCTCTTGGACACAACCCTGACCCGAACTCGACATCTCCATATATGATACACTTTATGAGGCTGTCGATTTTAGGTCAGGGGGACCAGCACCAGGAAAGGGTTGTAAAACTGTCTGAAATCCTGAAAACGTCCCGCACACCTTACATGTGATCACTTCTCACCTTTTTACACCGGCTCTTTCATCTTTTTAAATAAAAAGTAGCAGAGCTCAGTATAATAAAGGGCACAAAAGTGGTGTAAAATATCCCTGACAGATCTTACTCCAGGGGGCGCTTCATGAAGGTCGGCGCAGAAAAGCCCCAGCCTTGATAAATTGCCCAGCAAAGGTTTACATGACATTAGCGGGTAACGAGCAGTGATACGGTCACCAGGTTCTCACGATGCTCCCGGTCCTGCGTTGTGGGGCGTTCCTATCCTGGTTACTACCCAAAAAGGCAGTAAAGGCGCAGGGCTCCACGGTGTATAATCCAGGGGCTCCATCCAAGGGCTCCTCGGTGTATAATCCAGGGACTCCATCAAATGGCTCCTCGGTGTATAATCCAGGGACTCCATCAAAGGGCTCCTCGGTGTATAATCCAGGGACTTCATCCAAGGGCTCCACGGTGTATAATCCAGGGGCTCCACAGTGTATAATCCAGGGACTCCATCCAAGGGCTCCACAGTGTATAATCCAGGGACTCCATCCAAGGGCTCCTCAGTGTATAATCCAGGGACTCCATCCAAGGGCTCCTCGGTGTATAATCCAGGGACTCCATCCAGGGGCTCCACGGTGTATAATCCAGGGGCTCCACGGTGTATAATCCAGGGGCTCCACGGAGTATAATCCAGGGACTCCACGGTTTCTGTTCCAAGGGCTCCACTTTCTTCTTTCTTGCTTGCGTAGCTCGGTCCATCGTCCTGTTCCTTTATCAAGTATAATGGCTGTTAGGCTCTCAGAGCGGATTTTTAGACTCTTTGATCACTGTGACATCACAAAGTGATGACCTAGGCAAGTGAGTGTCGCCCCTTTATGTAGTCATCGGTGTGGTCGGCTATAATTTGCATATTCCATGATGTCATAAACCTATGATGTCACCACAGTGAGAACAGACATGAACGTTCCATTCTGATCCCGGCCGTCATCATCATCTGAAAACAGCGGCGCACAGAGGACTCGGTTTTATAAAAGGCAAATGTGTGATCGATGCCACCCCCAATTCACAGCTCTGGAGCCGCAGATCGGCCACCGAGGATTCGGGGGAAACTGAGTGACAGATGATGAACTAAATAAAAACTCTGAATTTTTAGAAATCCGGGAGAGACCCCTGGAGATGTGATGGGGCCGCGTCTGGTGTCATACAGCCTGAGACAAAAACTATGCACAATAAATATATAAAATACCCCAATAACCTTTATTATGGGGATCGCAGGACACAGGGGGAAGGGTCTCACAACAACAACCCATCTGATGATTTTGTTCTGTTCTCATGTTTTGCACAAAACATCAACTCTCTTATCCCGTTATATACAGGCACTTACTGCAGAACATCACTCCTCAGCCCCATTGTTACGGGGGAACCGGCAGATTAGGACCAGGGGGTATATATCCTAATCGCCAGTCGGGGCCCACCGTGCTCCAGATGACAAAGGAGCTGCTGGCACCTGAGGGTTAGGCGGAGACTATAGAGCTGGATGGCTCTGAGATAACCCAGGAACTCTGGGAACCGGTCACGTGTGTTGGGACACGTCAGACCGGACGACAACCCGATTAGCGTTTTGGTGCACCTAGCGCTACACCAACCACGTGTGCAGGAAACACGTCAGGCCAGGTGGTAACCAGGTAGCGTTGACCAGTAGACCGCCACGAAAGCGCCCTGTCGGCCACATGTGTAGGACACGTCAGGCCGAGCGGTCCTCCGATTAGCGTTTCTGGCCACCTCTCGACTGGCCACGTGTGTGTAGGACACGTCAGGCCAGATGGGTACACCAGTAGCGTTGACCGGGAAGCCGAGGAGGATAAGGAACACCCTGTTAACTCCACAGGGGTCCTGTGGTACGCTGTCCGTGCACGTAGGGGGCACAACCGGACAGGTGGCGCAGCAGGTGCGTTGTCCGTGTGCGTAGGGGGCACAATCGGACAGGTGGCGCAGCAGGTGCGTTGTCCGTGTGCGTAGGGGGCACAATTGGACAGGAAGCACAGCAGCCGCAGCCCAGTTAATGCCACTGGGCTGCTATAGCAAGACTGGAACGGCAGGAGGGAAGCACGGCGCCTGACCCTGATGTGCCGAGCCACGAATCTTGGCGTGACAGGCACCGTTCGCCTAACCCTACCTATCACTTCCCAACATAGGCTTATGCCGCAATGAGGCTCTAACATGGAGGTGTGCTCTGACTGAGCAAAAGTGAAGACTGCGCCCCTCCATGTTGTCTCCAGCCCCTTTTATAACCTGGGTCCGCCCCAAACCCAGGGTGGAACCACCAAGGTCCAATAGCAGAGTGCCATGTCATCAGTGACGTCACATGCGACCTATCCGGAAACGCCACGTCATTGATGACCTCATGGCAGCCACGCCCCAAACACTTCACCAGTCATCGTCTGACGACCAATACTGAGGTGCCAGATCATAGGGGCGGGCCTCTGCGAGCCAGTCCGGAGTTGCCACGTCATCAGGACACCTGACACCCTCTGCCCTATCAGGGCCTGCCACCTCACGGACATGCTCAGTGAGGTCCTTACCGGACCTAGCCTCTGATGCACTAAGTGCCTGAGCATGCTCAGTAGCCTGAGCCACAGGCTTAGAAAGCAGACTATCAGTTTGAGCATGCTCAGTAGGCACATCCCAGAACTTAGACACAGCATGAAGTCCAAGTACCTGTGCAAAGAGGCTGTTAGGGTTAATTGTGGGAGCATGCTCAGTAGCCTGAACTGAGGACTTAGTCTCAGACATAACACAAACAGGCTGAGCATGCTCACTAGGCAAAACACCGGGCTTAGACTCTGGCTGGGGTAAATCGGCGCACGCATGCGCACTAGCCGCCTCTCCACACTTAGACGTGGTGGAAGGAACAGCCAACTGGACGACCTGAGGCACGGCCAAGAACGGCAGCCGGCGCCTGGGCGCAACAGGAACCGCAGCAGGCTGCTTGCGGCTATGGCGGCGCCGGTTCGTAACACCCATCCTGCAGTACATCACTCCTCAGCCCCATCCTGCAGCACATCACTCCTCAGCCCATCCTGCAGCACATCACTCCTCAGCCCATCCTGCAGCACATCACTCCTCAGCTCCATCCTGCAGCACATCACTCCTCAGCCCCATCCTGCAGCACATCACTCCTCAGCCCATCCTGCAGCACATCACTCCTCAGCTCCATCCTGCAGCACATCACTCCTCAGCCCTGCAGCACTGAGGTCTCTGGTTCAAATCCCACCAAGGACGACATTTGAAAGTAGTCAGTACGTTCTCCCCGTGTTTTCATGTGTTTCCTCCAAGTTCTCCAGTTTTGTCTCACACTCCAAAGACTAATAGGGAATGTAGATTGTGAGCCCCGATGGTGATAGTGACGATCACGTCTGTAAATCGCTGTGGAATTAATGGCGCTATATAAGTGAGTAAAATAAATATCATCATCGCCATCTTCATGCCGCCCTATGGCTGTAGCCTGAAGGTGCGGTGAATACCAGGTCCTGATCCACCGGGCGGCACACAGATGATGTCCCCCATCATCAGCAGTCATGGAGAGACGTCCGCTCTCAGCTCCACCTCCCGGTATGACGGATGACGTTACCTGCTCAGGTAGCTCCATGCGTCAGAGGCGGCGTGCTGGGGAATGACACCGCTCCAGCACAACAACGCCGTGAATTACAACATTACAGACCCATTAGTAATTCCACATTACCTGGAAATGTCGAGAAGACAAGTGGTAAAACCGCAGATTTATATCCTGGATCTCCGGCTGATTGTACCGCAACACAGTGCCTCTTAAAGGGGAAGTGCATATAAATATTTAGGCGTTCCTATGTATATAACCTACAAAAATGGCAACAAGCCAGCGCTCTGTAATGTGCTGGAGCACGAGACTGATTCCATGAGAATCCATCCATCCGTCCATGAGACCTTTTTTTGTGCCCCATTGGAGTCCATAGGTTTCTATGGGAGCCATATTTTGTCTCTATAAATCACAGATGCAGAATACAGTGCGTACGTAAGACCAAACCATAAGTGAGTATTCATATGAGATGATCACAACGTGTAAACCTTAGTCCATGGCAAATGATTACAGCTCAGTGCGGCACTGTGTGCTCACTGCCATGATTGCATTACTTAAAGGGGACATTTTCCATCTTCATAAATGGATATTGTTGGATAGAGCATGTAAAAACAAGCACTTTTGCAATTTACTGCTTGTTAAAATTTTCAGTCGTTCTTGAGATATTAACACTTTACTTTTATTTACAGCTGGTCGCCTTGCAGACCGACCACCGCTGCCAGACAAGAAAACATGCTCAGTGCTTACAATTGCTTTTCTGTTGAGCTTGTAAGAAAGGTTTTTGAGACTGGCGCGTATTGCTGGAGCCTGACGAGTATTGCTGGAGCCTGGCGAGTATTGCTGGAGCCTGCCTGCCTTAGGAGCAATGCTTAAAAGTGAGAAACCAGCGGTGGTCGGTCTCCTAGGCAACAAGCTGTAAACAACAGAAAAGTGTTAATATCTTAAGAACGGCTGCAAATATTAACAAGCAGTAAATTGCAAAAGTGTTTGTTTTTACAAGCTCTATCCAGTAAAGTATCCATCTATGAAGATGGGAATAACCCTTTAATGAATGAAGCACCATTATTTATTAGACGCCTGTCATCTCCAGGATTATTCCTCTGCATTTATGTTACTCATACACCTTTAATTGCCTCCTATTAAGCCTCATTGTTTAGGTCATTGATGCAAAGTAAACTGGAAACCTAGAGAAGGCGTCATACTCTGATCATTTATATGGAGTCTGCAGAATATTGCAGGAATGCTAAAAATGTGAGGTCTTATGGCCCAGTGCTGGGGTGGGGGAGGGCAGGGGGCGCAGGGTGACCAGGACCATAGGGCTCCCCTTTAATAGGCAATGGATCCAGGTGGGAGGACAAACTGGGAAGAGCGGAGCAAACCTACCCTGGAAAAAGCAAAAAAAGGATGCCCCCTACCTCTCCCCCAGTGCACACGCCCCGTCCCTGGACATGAAGGTGAAGCTGCAATGCAAGTGTTAAAAAAGAGAAGCCCCAAACCATGATGCAATGGCCCATATTTAATATACATCATAGGGGGGCATTAGAAAGATTATATAGACCATGAGCAGGTATTGCCCACCTGACTATTGCAAAACTACAACTGTCAGCATGGTCTGAGCTGCTGGGAGGTGTAGTTCTGCAACAGCTATAGGGCCAAAGGCTGTCAGGTCTTGCTGGGAGTTGTAGTTTTGCAACAGGTATAGAACTAAAGGCTGTTACGCCTTGGTAAGAAATGTAATTCTGCAACAGCTATTGAGCCAGAGGCATTGAGACTTGCTGGGAGTTGTAGTTCTGCAACAGCTATATGGCTAGAAGCTGTCAAGTCTTGCTTGGAAGTTGTAATTTTGCTAATCAAAAGTTATTAGCGCATAGTGGGAGTTGTAGTTTTGCAAAGTGATAGGGTCAGAGACAGTCAGGGCTTGCTGGGAGTTTTAGTTTTCCAAAAGCTTTTGAGCCAGAGGATTTAAGGCTTGCTGGGAGTTGTAGTTCTGCAACATCTCTAGGGCCAAAAGCTGTCAGCTCTTGCTTGAAAGTTATAGTATTGCTATCCAGAGGCTATTTGTGCATTGTGGGAGTAGTAGTTTTGCAAAGTGAAAGGGTCAGAGACAGTCAGGGCTTGCTGGGAGTTTTAGTTTTCCAAAAGCTTTTGAGCCAGAGGATTTAAGGCTTGCTGGGAGTTATAGTTCTGCAACAACTCTAGGGCCAGAAGCTGTTCAGTCTTGCTTGGAAGTTATATTTGTGCATAGTAGGAGTAGTAGTTTTGCAAATCAATAGGGTCAGAGGCAGTCAGGGCTTGCTGGGAGTTGTAGTTTTGCTAGTCAGAGGCTATTTGTGCACTCTGGGAGTAGTAGTTTTGCAAAGTCAAAGGGTCAGAGGCTGTCAGGGCTTGCTGGGAATTGTAGTTTTCATAGCCAGAGGCTATTTGTGCATAGTAGGAGTTGCAGAGGCATTTAGGATTGCTGGGAGTTGTAGTTTTGCAACAGCTTTGTTCAACATGTTGCATACAACCGCACTATAATGCTCTGCTCTCATCTGCTATATAGTAATGGAAACTTGGAATTCAACCCAATGTCTCGCCCGTGACACGGCAGACACAGGGGCGCCCAACAGACCCTACTGACATGTAATAAATCACAGTAAACATCATTTTATATGAAGAACAGTGAATATGATGAAATCTGCAACTGAGGTCCCCACAATGTGAACAGAACCTATAACTGAGCCGTGAGACTCTGCTGCCACCTGCTGGTAACTATTAAGACCGCACCATGGGAAATAAGGGACACAGCCCAACTGCAAACAAATCCATCCTGATAAAACACGACAATAACAGACAAGGAGGCGGAAGCTTTTTTCACCAGGACGGGCTCTTCTGTGTTTGTCCCCTCCTCAAATAGACAGATAAGAGCAAAAATGACATCCGACAAAAGCACAATGACTCCGTCTGCGTCATTACTGACAATGGCCCCGAGCAGGGGCAGAATAATCCTATTTTTTTGTGCAAGGGCCACATTGTCTTAGCTGCAGCATCTCCAGACTTGTCCTGTCATGGCTGCAGTATCTCCAGACTTGTCCTGTCATGGCTGCAGCATCTCCAGACTTGTCCTGTCATGGCTGCAGCATATCCGGACTTGTCCTGTCATGGCTGCAGCATCTCCGGACTTGTCCTGTCATGGCTACAGCATCTCCAGACTTGTCCTGTCATGGCTGCAGCATCTCCAGACTTGTCCTGTCATGGCTGCAGCATCTCCAGACTTGTCCTGTCATGGCTGCAGCATCTCCAGACTTGTCCTGTCATGGCTGCAGCATCTCCGGACTTGTCCTGTCATGGCTACAGCATCTCCAGACTTTTCCTGTCATGGCTGCAGCATCTCCAGACTTGTCCTGTCATGGCTGCAGCATCTCCAGACTTGTCCTGTCATGGCTGCAGCATCTCCAGACTTGTCTCCCATGGCTGCAGCACCTCCAGACTTCTCTCCCATGGCTGCAGCACCTCCAGACTTCTCTCCCATGGATGCAGCATCTCAGGACTTTTCCTGTCATGGCTGTAGCATCTCAGGACTTGTCTCCAAAGGATTCAGCATCTCCGGACTTGTCCTGTCATGGCTGCAGCATCTCCGGACTTGTCCTGTCATGGCTGCAGCATCTCCGGACTTGTCTCCTGTTTTAGTAGTTCTGTTCTCCGGTCTATGTCATGTCACTTAGTCCCGGTCACCACTTTTAATGATCAGCTGATAACTAATCGCAGCCTTCAGACTACTTGGATCTCCTCCTACATCACCGCACACATCCCGACATTACTGCCTACATCACTGTACACATCCCACCATTACCGCCTACATCACCGCATACATCCCGACATTACCGCTTACATCACCGCACACATCCCAACACTACAGCCCTCATCATCCCTGCACACATCCCGACATTACCGCACACATCCCGACATTACCGCCCACATCACCGTACACACCCCGACATCACCGCATACATCCCGACATTACCGCTTACATCACCGCACACATCCCGACATTACCGCTTACATCACCGCACACATCCCGACATTACCGCTTACATCACCGCACACATCCCAACACTATAGCCCTCATCATCCCTGCACACATCCCGACATTACCGCCTACATAACCGCACACATCCCGACATTACCGCCCACATCCCCGCACACATCCCGATACTACAGCCTACATTACTGCACACATCCCGACTAGTGATGAGCGAGCATGCTTGTTACTACTCGGTACTCGCACGAGTATCACTGTACTCGGGCTACTCGGCGGGTACCGAGTAATTTTGCAATACTCGTGCTTTACTCGTGGTCTTCATTTCTGCATGTTGGCGCTCTTTTGAGAGCCAGCCCTCATGCAGGGATTGGCTGGCAGACCACTGCAATGCCACAGCCCTGTTAGTTGTGGAATTGCAGTGATTGGCCGGCCTGCACAGCGTGACCGAGCCTTTATACCGGCCGGCGCGCTGTGCTCTGTACACAGCCATCTCATATTCCCTGCTTTCCACGCCCACAGGCGCCTATGATTGGTTGCAGTGAGACATGCCCCCACGCTGAGTGACAGGTGTCACACTGCACCCAATCACAGCAGCCGGTGGGCGGGTCTATACTGTGCAGTAAAATAAATAAATAAATAATTAAAAAAAAACGGCGTGCGGTCCCCCCAATTTTAATACCAGCCAGATAAAGCCATACAGCTGAAGGCTGGTATTCTCAGGATGGGGAGCTCCACGTTATGGGGAGCCCCCCAGCCTAACAATATCAGTCAGCAGCTGCCCAGAATTGCCGCATACATTATATGCGACAGTTCTGGGGCTGTACCCGGCTCTTCCCGATTTACCCTAGTGCGTTGGCAAATCGGGGTAATAAGGAGTTAATGGCAGCCCATAGCTGCCACTAAATCCTAGATTAATCATGTCAGGCGTCTCCCCGAGATTCCTTCCATGATTAATCTGTAAATTACAGTTAAAAAACACACACCCCCGAAAAATCCTTTATTAGAAATAAAAAACACTAACAAAGTCCCTCATTACCAATTTATTAACCCCGACAAACCCTCCATGTCCGGCGTACTCCACGGACTCCAGCGTCGCGTCCAGCTCTGCTGCATGGAAGTGACAGGAGCTGCAGAAGACACCGCCGCTCCGGTCACCTCCACGCAGCTAATGAAGGGAATAGCGCGATCAGCTGCTGTCAGTCAGGTAACTCCCGGCCACCGCTGGATCCAGCGGTGGCCATGATTAACCTCAGTGACAGCAGCTGATCGCTATACTCACCTCAGTTGGTGCATGGAGCTGACTGGAGCGGCGGTGAGTAGCGCGATCAGCTGAGCTGTCACTGAGGTTACCCGCAGCCACCGCTGCATCCACCGCTGGATCCAGGTAACCTCAGTGACAGCTCAGCTGATTGCTATACTCATCTCATTAGCTGCGTGGAGGTGACCGGAGCGGCGGTGTATTCTGCAGCTCCTGTCACTTCCATGCAGCAGAGCTGGACGCGACGCTGGAGGACTGTGGAGTACGCCGGACATGGAGGGTTTGTCGGGGTTAATAAATTGGTAATGAGGGACTTTGTTAGTGTTTTTTATTTCTAATAAAGGATTTTTCGGGTGTGTGTGTTTTTTAACTGTAATTTACAGATTAATCATGGAAGGAATCTCGGGGAGACACCTGACATGATTAATCTAGGATTTAGTGGCAGCTATGGGCTGCCATTAACTCCTTATTACCCCGATTTGCCAAAGCACCAGGGTAAATCGGGAAGAGCCGGGTACAGCCCCAGAACTGTCGCATCTAATGTATGCGGCAATTCTGGGCGGCTGCTGACTGATATTGTTAGGGTGGGGGGCTCCCCATAACGTGGAGCTCCCCATCCTGAGAATACCAGCCTTCAGCCGTATGGCTTTATCTGGCTGGTATTAAAATTGGGGGGACCGCACGCCGTTTTTTTTAATTATTTAATTATTTATTTCACTGCACAGTATACACACACCGGCTGCTGTGATTGGGTGCAGTGAGACAGCTGTCACTCAGTGTGGGAGCGTGTCTCACTGCAACCAATCATAGGCGCCGAAAAGCAGGACAGCAGGGAATAGGAGATTGATTAATGAGCGGCCGGCTTTTTCAAAAGAGGAAAAGCCACCGGAGTTTGAACAGCTGTGCAGCGCCGCGGCAGTGATCGGGGAACGGTAAGTAAGAGAGAGGGGGGGGAACTGACCGACAGACTGTGAGAGGGGGACAGACAAGACAGAGAGAGACAGACCGACGGACTGAGGGAGATAGAATAAAAAAAAAAAAATGACCGACATCGCTAGTAAAAAGCACAAAACGTGCGTTTTGGACATCGGAGTGCCACACAAGGTTTTCATGTAAAATCTTTCATGTATTAATCTCAAAAAGTAACATACATTAGCTCTATCTCACTATTGGGTATGTGCCCTTAACATTTCCGCCATGAAAATTCATTTTGGTGTCATTTTGGAAGGTTTTCTGGTGAGTCCGTAAAAATGGCGTAAAACTTGGACAAAATTGTTCACAGCTGTGACTTTTGAGTGATAAATGCTTCAAGGGGTCTTCCCCATGCTGATGCCATGTCATTTGAGCACTCTTCTGAGACTTTTGTGACATTTTAGGGTTTCTACATGCTGCCGGGGGTCATTTCACAAAAATACTCGGGTCTCCCATAGGATAACATTGGGCTCGGTGCTCGGGCCGAGTACACGAGTATCTTGGGAGGCTCGGCCCGAGCTTCGAGCACCCGAGCTTTTTAGTACTCGCTCATCACTAATCCCGACATTACCGCCTACATCACCGCACACATCTCGACACTACAGCCCTCATCATCACCGCACACACCCCGACACTACAGCCCTCATCATCACCGCACACACCCCGACATTACAGCCCTCATCATCCTCGCACACACACACACCGGCATTACCTCAGTGACGTCCCCCCTGACAGCACGATTCACTTTAGTTGCTGCGTGGAGCTCACAGGAGCGTCGGTGTTCTACTGCAGCTCCTGTCAGCTTTATGTAGCAGAGCTGGATGCGTCACGGGACCTCTGTGGATTACGGCGGACCTGGAGGGGTATTTGGGGATTTTAATAAAGTGGTGAAAGAGGGTGTTTTTTGTCTTTTATTACAAATAAAGGATTATTTCATGTGTGTGTTTATTTACTTTCACTTACAGGTTAATCATGGAATGTGTCTCATAGACGCCTGCCATGATTAACCTAGGACTTAGTGGCAGCTATGGGCTGCTGCCATTAACTCCTTATTACCTCGATTTACATCGCAGCAGGGCAATTCGGGATGAGCCGGGTAGAGTCCCGGGATTGTGCTATCTAAAGGATGCGGCAATTTCGGGCGGCTGCTGGCTGATATTGATAGGTTGGTGGGCTCCCCATAACGTGGGGCTCCCCATCTTGAGAAAACCAGCCTTCAGCCGTGTGGCTTTACCCTGGCTGGTATTAAAATTGGGGGGGACCGCACGTCGTTTTTTTTTAATTATTTATTTACTTATTTTACTGCACGATATAGACCCGCCCACCTGCGGCTGTGATTGGTTGCAATGAGACAGCTGTCACTCAGCGTGGGGGTGTGTCTGACTGCAACCAATCATAGGCGCCGGTGGGTGGGGAAAGCAGGGAATACCAGATTGAATAATGAGCGGCCGGCATTTTCAAAAGAGGCAAAGCCGCTGGAGCAGTGTGACAGCCGTGCAGGGCCGCGCCGGTGATCGGGGATCGGTGAGTATGAGGGGGGGGGAAGACTGACTGACAGATAGAGAGTGGGACAGACAGACAGAGCGACCAACTGACAGAGAAAGAGACCGACTGACAGACAGAGGGAGATTCACAGACATCCACAGACAGACATTGACAGAGAGAGACTGAAAAGTCCTACGTTTTGTTTGTCAAAAAAGCATGCGGAACGCAACAAAAATGCAGTCCAAGTGCATTTTGGTTGTGTTTTGATCCACATCATTGATTTCAATGGGTGGAAAACGCAGCTACAACGCAAAAAAGAAATGACATGCTGCTTTTTTTCCGCAGCGATTTTGGGCATCCAAAACTCTGCGTCTACAAACGCAGCGTGTGCATTGATTTTTCGGCTCTCATAGACTTTGCTGGGGAAGCTGAATGCGGGAAGCTGAATGAATGCAATTTAGCACTGAAAACGCTGCAGTTCAAAACGCAGCATTTCCACGGAAAAAAATGCAACGTGCGCCCATAGACAAGTGACCGCCCGTGAGCGCATGTACATAGCGGTCTAGAGCTTAGATCTGTCCTGATCACTCCAATATCAGTCTTATCATCGCCACAAAGTTCACTTTCAAGAACTGATCCTTCACATCTGCCTGTTATTTTGCTCTGAGTCCTTTTGTTCTATAAAGTCATAACAATTGTAGTCACAACCATAAAGTCATTCCATGAAATAATAAGCATTTATATATAATGTGCTACAATGCAGCCGGAATTTATTTTGCAAAAAAACAGGGATTATATACCTAACCAAAATAGAGTTTAAATCAATGCAGGGAAAAAGTGTCAGCAGTGCAAGGGTCTGGATCTGGCAACAAACCTGCTACATACCTATTTAATTACATGAATGATATATAGGTAAGTACTACACTGCTAACAAAGTCATAATTGCAGTCACAAACATGCAGTCATTCATCAAATAATAGGTATTGATTGACCTATAAAGTGCTGAAAAGCAGGAGGAATATTTTTGCAAAAAACAGGGATTAAATACCTAACCAAAATTAGAATGAATAGAAAAGACTCCCCTCACGTCTGGTCTGATGAAGCCTGCTCTGTGACAAAATGCGGTTACCTCTCCTGGGCGGACTCCAGACCCTTGCACTGCTGGCACTTTATCCCTGCATTGATTTATATTCTATTCTGTTTTGGTATGTAATCCCTGTTTTTTTGCAAAACAATTCCTCCAGCATTGCAACACTTGTCAATACTTAATATTTGATGAAATTACTGTTTGTGAGTACAACTGCTATGAGGTTTTTTTTTTGTTTGTTTGTTTTTTAAGCAGGGCAGTACTAATTGTATAAGTTTGTAGGGGTTTTGTTAAAAGATCCAGACCCTAGCATTGCTGGCACTTTATCCCTGCATTGATTTAAACTCTTGTTTTTTTGGTATGTAATTCCTGATTTTTGGAAGAAAAAATCCTCCTAAATAGTATCACTTTATATATCAATAATTATTATTTGCTGGAATGGCTACATGGTTGTGACTACAATTGTTATGACTTTGGCAGCAGGGTGGTACTTACCCATATGTAATTACACAGGTCTGTAGTGGGGTTTTTCCTGCCAGAAGTCTCTTGCATCTGTCATCTTTTCTTCTTCTTTTATTTATATTTATTTATACACAAAACCGGTGACGTTACAGCGATGTCCTTTGCGATGTTGCAGTGTGTAGACCCAGCTTTACTCTTCATCTTGAAAATAATCCTCATAATCCTCCTCTTGATCTACATCGTCATCTTTATGTTTGTTTGTTTTTTTGCTCTATCTAGTTTGCCTTTAGACCGATACAATGCCATATCCTTCTGCTTCTCCTTCAGTTTGGAGGCTTTCTTCTGGAAAGGCATCTTGTCCTCTGATGAAATGTTATTCCACATCTTTCCTTTCCTTGCAACGTCCCCAATGGTCAGACCTGGCCGCTCTCCTTTGACTTCAGGACGGAAATCGGAGCAAACAAGAAGAAAGTAGAGGACGGTCTCTTGGCTGCATTTGGGTCCTTAAACTTATTTTTTTTCCCTCCTTTTGGTGTTATGTAAGCTTACATTTCTCTTTGATAATGAACCTTGTCAGATTTCTCCATGTCTTCAAACTTTCCCTTCTCTTTAGCAGACAGAGTCTTCCATTGTTCGTAGCATTTCTTGGAGAATTCGGCAAAGTTCACAGGAGCAACAGGAAAATTCCGTGTGCTCTTCTCTGCAAGTCTGCACAAAGTAAGCATAGGAGGAAATTACACTGTACACGCTGATGTATATATTAGAAACACTGCTGTAACAACTGTCCAAACTGGTGTGTATACTTTAGACACTATTGCATATGTTATACATACTGCTCTATATATTGTACACAATAGTGCCCATACTGTACAGTGCTGTATATACTGTGCACATTGCTTTATATAATGAACACACTGCAGCATATTCTGTATACACTGCACACGCTGCTCTATGGACATTATGGACAATTATAAGACTGTTGATCTGTGCTGTGCAGTATATACAGCTGTGCTCTGTGTGTGGATTTTGCATATTCGCTTCTTCCTCAGTATTTCACCATTTCCACAGCAGTTTGTTTCACATGCGTGAATTAATATTTCCGTGATTACACAGGGATTTTTCTGCTTTTAGATGATGGAGTGAGTCACATTGTGAAGTCATCGCCTCATCACAGCTCTTCCCACCAGTACAGGCCTCAGAGATAAAAGCTTCAGAGGATAAGACACAATATTCTGCAGGAGATTGCACTCATCTACCTATGGGCATGATCTACTAATGTGGAGACCTGGTTACCCCAATACGCTGCACACACGGGGTAGATTTATATTCCAGCTCAGGGAGGTGCAGGCAGCGGAGGCCATCGCCTGTGTTACCCTTCTGCGCTCTCAGCAGCTCCAGGTCGCCCGCACATAGTATAATCTGCAGCCTGTACGATATAAATTGTAGTGAAGAGCCCGGTGGTGGTAACAAGGACCCGGAATAGGAGGACGAGATCCCGCAGCAGTTTTATTTCCTCGGACACCTTAGTGATGAGCAGATCGGGAGGACGGCGGCGATGATCCCGGGACCTTCTCTCCGCTGTTTCCCGGCTTCTCTGGTAGTGACGGCTACAAACGCTCAGTGGAGATGTTGGAGGATGGGAAGTGCTGGAGAAAGCGCGCTCACCCGTCCGGCTGTAGCCGATAAAGGGCTTTTATCCCGGGCAGGGAAGCACAAGGGGAGAGCGGAGCTTCACTCTGGTACGGTCGGGAGAAGGCGGGGCCTGTGCTCAATGTCAGCCAATAGAAAGTCAGGACGGTGCAGCTCAGCAGCCAATCAGTGCGCAGTAAGACTGTATATAGAACAGACGCCTCCAGCTCCGGCCTCAGTGTTTTCCTCACAGGAGATTTTTTTGTGTTTTATTTCCGCATCACACGATGGCAGAGACCGCACCAGCCGCCGCTCCTCCTGCCGCCGAACCGGCCGCCAAATCTAAGAAGCAGCCGAAGAAATCCGGGGCCGCCAAGAAAAGCAAGAAATCCTCCGGTCCCAGCGTCTCCGAGCTGATTGTCAATGCCGTGTCCGCCTCTAAGGAGCGCAGTGGGGTCTCTCTGGCCGCCGTGAAGAAGGTCCTGACTGCCCGAGGCTACGATGTAGAGAAGAACAACAGCCGGGTGAAGCTGGGCGTCAAGAGTCTGGTCACCAAAGGCGTCCTGCTCCAGGTGAAGGGCAGCGGCGCCTCCGGATCCTTCAAGCTGAACAAGAAGCAGGAGACCAAGGACAAGGTGGCCAAGAAGAAGCCAGCAGCTGCGGCCAAGAAACCCGCTGCAGCCAAGAAAGCGGCCAAATCTCCTAAGGCTACATGCGCACGCTGCTTCTTTTTCGTGTTCACAAACTGCAGCCAAAACTGCACCTTGTCAGAGAGAGCCTGGAAATGTCACAAAAAATGTAGGTGCTTTTTTGGTGCATTTTTGCTGCTTTTTTGGTGCGTTTTTGGCTGCAGTTTTGTCAACAATTGTTTCATGTATTTTTCAGTTCAAACAAGCCCATAAAGCTTGTTGAATTGGAAAAAAAAAAATTAGAAATAAATAAATAATTAAAAAAAACGGCGTGCGGTCCCCCCCAATTTTAATGCCAGCCAGATAAAGCCATACGGCTGAAGGCTGGTATTCTCAGGATGGGGAGCCCCACGTTATGGGGAGCCCCCCAGCCTAACAATATCAGTCAGCAGCCGCCCAGAATTGCCGCATACATTAGATGCGACAGTTCTGGGACTGTACCCGGCTCTTCCCGATTTACCCTGGTGCGTTGGCAAATCGGGGTAATAAGGAGTTATTGGTAGTACATAGCTGCCAATAAGTCCTAGATTAATCATGTCAGGCGTCTATGAGACACCTTCCATGATTAATCTGTAAATTACAGTAAACACACACACCCGAAAAATCCTTTATTAGAAATAAAAAACACAAACACATTCCCTCATTACCAATTTATTAACCCCGACAAAGCCCTCCTTGTCCGGCGTAATCCAGCATGCTCCAGCGTCGCATCCAGCTCTGCTGCATGCAGGTGACCAGAGCTGCAGCAGACACCGCCGCTCCGGTCACCTCCATGCAGCTAATGAAGACAATAGCGCGATCAGCTGAGCTGTCACCGAGGTTACCCGCTGTCACTGGATCCAGCGGTGGCCGCGAGTAACCTCTGACAGCTCAGCTGATCGCGCTACAGCGTGGAGCCGGCGGCAGGAGCGTGGAGCCAGCGGCAGGAGCGTGGAGCCGGCGGCAGGAGCGTGGAGCCGGCAGGAGCGTGGAGCCGGCGGCAGGAGCGTAGAGCCGGCCGGCGGCAGGAGCGTGGAGCCGGCCGGCGGCAGGAGCGTGGAGCCCGGGACTGTCAGCGGCGGCGGCGGTGGCGGTGAGAGGGGTCCATCATCTCCCCTGTGCGGGGACCGCGGTACTTCGGGGAACACGGGGAGGACGGGACTATCAGCGGCGGCAGCAGCAAGAGGGAAAAATCAATGTTTTCAGCTGCCAATGTCCATCCCCCTCTCGCTGCCGCTGCTGATAGTCCCCGTCCTCCACATCATCTCCCCTGGGGACAGCGGTACTTCGGGGAACACGTGGAGGACGGGATGGGACCACTTGCCTGACCTCACTTCCTGACAAATCACCTGCGTTTTTGCTAGCAAAAACGCAGGTAAAAGGCAGGTAAAATGCACCACTTTTGATTAGCATGCATTTTTCCTGCGTTTTTGATGTCCTCATTGATTTCAATGGGTGACAAATGTTGACAAAAACGCAGGAAGAATGAACATGCTGCATTTTTTTTGTCACAAACTTTTGACAAAAAAAACGCTGACAAATAAACTGCAACGTGCGCATGACAAATCTGACTTCTCATAGACTTTGCTGGGAAGTCAGATGTCAGAAAGATCTGCTGACAAAACTGCAGCCAAAAAAGCAGGAAAAAAGCAGGAAAAAAAGCAGCGTGCGCATGTAGCCTTAGAAGGCCCCGACCGCGGCCAAGAAGAGCCCGAAAAAGGCCAAGAAGCCCGCAGCTGCCAAGAAGGCGGCAAAGAGCCCCAAGAAGAAGGCAGCTCCGAAACCCAAGAAGGTGACCAAGAGCCCGGCTAAGAAGGCGGCAAAACCCAAAGCTGCCAAGAGTCCGGCTAAGAAGGCGGCGAAAGCCAAGAAGCCCGCGGCTAAGAAATAAGCTGCAGCCGCCCTGATACTTCCTCACAAAGGCTCTTTTCAGAGCCAACACCTTGTCCCGGCAGAGCTGTGATCAGGAGCGGACATTGTATTTTCATTCTTCCGCACAGTGTCGCCATCTACAGGATCCCGCACACTGGTGTCACTATAATGAGGGTTATTATTCCCCGGCTCTGGCGCTGTATTCCCGCCATATCACGTGTGCAGCTGATCACACCCGGCCGCGTCCTGCAGGTCACAGCAGCGGGAGTGATGCGCGTGTAATGAGCTCTTCTGTCGCTGCTCCCTTGTGAGCGCAGATTGGAGCCTACAAGTCACATGTACTAGAGTCACTATCATCAGATTTTGGCGCCGGGAACATGAAACCCGCGTTAGGAGGAGTAGGAGGAGGAGCGGCGCTGTACAGCTCTGCGGGAAGATACACAGGCACATCGGCGGCTCCTGTAACACCCGCTGCTCTGATACAGACACTACCCACAAGGGGGAGCTGCGGAGACCCCACCCGCATCTGTAGGGCGGGATTACTGGCCCTCAGGCTCCGCCTCCTGTGAGCAATGATTGGTCGCGGACATCACACCCTATTGGCAGCTCGTGTTATTTTATAAAATATCCAATGGGGTGCTCTGCATGAAGCGGGAAAACGAGCAGCAGAGTATAAATCTCCTGCTCTCTGCGCTGCTCCTCATCACATCTGTTCTCCTCTATACTGAGCTATGGCCAGAACTAAGCAGACCGCCCGTAAATCCACCGGAGGGAAAGCTCCCCGCAAGCAGCTGGCCACGAAGGCCGCCAGGAAGAGCGCTCCCGCCACCGGCGGAGTGAAGAAGCCTCACCGCTACCGGCCAGGCACAGTCGCTCTCCGTGAGATCCGCCGGTACCAGAAGTCCACGGAGCTGCTGATCCGTAAGCTTCCCTTCCAGCGCCTGGTAAGAGAAATCGCCCAGGACTTCAAGACCGATCTCCGCTTCCAGAGCTCGGCCGTCATGGCCCTGCAGGAGGCCAGCGAGGCTTATCTGGTGGGGCTGTTTGAGGACACGAATCTGTGCGCCATCCACGCTAAGAGGGTCACCATCATGCCCAAAGACATCCAGCTGGCCCGCCGCATCCGTGGGGAGAGGGCCTAGATCTTAGTGATGGGTAGCTCCTGAACGAGCCGGCTCTTCATAGTGAATCATATGAGTCGGCTCCTGGCAGGGAGCCAATTGAAATGTAAACGGCTCTTTGCCAGTTCCGTTCCACAGTCAGTCCCCTCTTGCCCCGCCCCTCTCGGCCCCTCCCTCCCGGCAGTAGTCACTCTGATCTTATCCAGGAGACTGAGAATGCTCCTCCTGCTGCCGCACATAGCACTGACTCACAGCCCCGCCCCCCTCCAATCTGTGACAAGCAGCAGTCAGGCACTTTATTAAAGGAACACTGACATCTGGATTTAGCCTGATTATAGTTATTTACCGCCAGCTTGTAAATCCTCGCTGAGCGAGGGAGAAACAGCGGATGTAAATGTGCGTCCCTTGTTCTCTCCCATTCACTTGAATGGAAGAGAACAAATGATCCGCGATGCTGGATTGAGCATCACTGGATCGCAGGCTCGGGGGCTGCATCGACTGTGTAAATGCACCATTAGCTAGTGCAACTTGGAATGGTTCTGTTGTTTCTGGTATGTGAATAACCTCCCAGCAGCCCCTGTTACATGATAGCAGTGCCAATCTGAGGGACCAACTTCATGCACAGAACTAGTCCTATACAAGGCAGTACAGCACTCTGACATCACATCCGATTTTGCATACAATTGCCAGTAGTGTTGAGCGAATTGAATTGCACTTGTTTGATTTCTGAATTTTTTTTTTTATCAAACATTGTGTTTGTTAAAGTTTTTACAGCAAATAATATAAAATCTGGTTATTCTGGAAACTATTCTGTTTTATGTCATAAATTGGCACATGTGTAGATTTTTACTAAAAGGTATACAATCATGGGTTAAAACATACCAGAATTGGGCTTCAAATTTAAAGCCAAAGGTAACAGGAAATGAAGAGCCGTTTTCGGAGCCAAAAGAGCCGACTCTTTTTGGTGAGCCGATCCAAAAGAGCCGGCTCACCAAAAAATTGCATTTTACCCATCACTACTAGATCTGTCCTGCACCCCGAGTACAACACAAAGGCTCTTCTCAGAGCCACCACATCCTCCTCATCAGAGCTGGTGCCGCTTCTATCCGCCATTATGTTCCGTACTAGTGTTTGCACCAGACGGTTTATATAGCAATGTCGGTATCTACATCCGTCCTCCATTACTGCGATTACTGCGGAGCTGGAAGTCAATGCGGGAAATATTCGGATTGGTCTAGGGCCATATCCCTGAGATCAGACACGTGCGGGCAGTGAGTGATAAAGTACATTTCACCCTAATGCAAGATTCTAGGTGACCGCCCGTGTGCGCAGGTACATAGAGATTAGATCTGTCCCGATCACCTCAATATCAGTCTTCTCACCAAGATGAATTTGAAGAGCTGATTCTTCACATCTGCCTGTTATTTTGCTCTGAGTCCTTTTGTTCTACAAAGTCATAACAATTGTAAAACATAAGGAACCGTGGATAACAGTTAAAGGCAACAACTCAATAAATTACTATATTCATAAATAAAAGAGTCTTTAGATTTACCAAAGTATGAAAATACCCAAGAGACACCGTAATTCAAATGTATAAACCTTTTTATTTTTATAAATGCATAGGATATACATAAACAATGATCAAGAGGAGAAAACCAGAGTGAGTAAGTGATAGAGGGGAAGAAACCCCACGTGGCCCAGGGAAGGATGTCAGATCTCACAGAGGATCTGCACAGATGTTTGGATAAGCAAAAAAATATCCACATGCAAGTGCAAAAGATTGCTAGCAAGGAGAGACCCAATGCAACTAGAAAGCCTAGGAGGCTGCTGGACACATGTTTGAAAGTTGCTGGTTTGAATCCAAGGTGGTGAAAATAAAAAATGTATTTGTCTTTTTTTACTCATTTCTTTATAATAGTTTTATCAGAAGAAATGAATCCGACTCCTTCACCTACAAATAGATGCAGTATTTATCTATCTATCTATCCATCTATCCTCTATCTATCCTTTATCTATCCTCTCGCCTTCTATATAATCTATCCTCTATCTTCTATCCTTCTATCTAATCTATCCTCTATCAATCATCTATCTATCCTCTATCCTTCTATCTAATCTATCCTTCATCCTCTATCTAGCCTCTATCTATCCTCTATATATCTATCATCTATCTATCCTTCTAACTAATCTATCCTCTATCTATTCTATCCTCTATCCTTCATCCTCTATCTTCTATCCTTCTATCTAATCTATTCTCTATCTTCTATCCATCTATTCAGCAGGTGAATGTGACAGGCGGAGAGATTGGTGGTGTGCGGGTGATGGATGCGGCGCCTTTGGTGGTGCGACCGTGGAGCGAAATGATAATCTGGTGTAGGGTAGCAATAGGAGCCCAAGGACAGGATTACCCGGCAGTGGTGGAGCCCTTGCCGTCGGAGCATTGGCCCACAGTTATGGCAGCCAGGGGAGTGATTGATGTCAAGAAGGGGAGAGTGCCCGTGCGAGTGATGAATTGCGGAGAGGAAGAGGTCAGGCTCCTCCGCTACGCCACCATAGTCAAGTTGTTCATGATAAATGCACATGATATCCACACCACCACTCCCACGACCACTACACTCTACCCCGATAGTGATCCTCAACCCGCATACAAGGAGGAGTGGTGCCAGGAGCTGCATGTTGACACTGAGGCCACGCCCACACATCACAAAGAAGGGGTGTATAGAGTAGTGCAGGAGTACGGGCAGGTCTTCAGCAAGCATCCACTAGATTTCGGGACGATAAAAGGAGTTCAACACCATATCCCCACGAGAGCCCATCCGCCCATTAACCCCTTCACCCCCGGCCACTAAAACACCCTAATGACCGGGCCATTTTTTGCAATTCTGACCAGTGTCACTTTGACAGGTTATAACTCTGGAACGCTTCAACGGATCCTGGCGATTCTGAGATTGTTTTTTCGTGACATATTGTACTTCATGTCAGTGGTAAATTGAGGCCGATATTTTTTGCGTTTATTTGTGAAAATTTAGGAAATTTGGCGAAAATTTTGAAAATTTCGCAAATTTCAAACTTTGAAAATTTATGCCCATAAATCTGAGAGATATGTCACACAAAATAGTTACTAAATAACATTTCCCACTTGTCTACTTTACATCAGCGCAATTTTCGAAACAAATTTTTTTTCCGTTAGGAAGTTAGAAGGGGTCAAAGGTCATCAGCAAATTCTCATTTTTCCAACAAAATTTACAAAATAATTTTTTTAGGGACCACATCACATTTGAAGTGACTTTGAGAGGCCGAGGTGACAGAAAATACCCAAAAGTGACCCCATTCTAAAAACTACACCCCTCACACTGCTCAAAACCACATCCAATAAGATTATTAACCCTTTAGGTGCTTCACAGGAACCAAAGCAATGTGGAAGGAAAAAATGAAAATTTTACTTTTTAACACAAAAATGTTACTTTAGCCATAAAATTTTCATTTTTACAAGGGAGAAAAGAGAAAGTACACAATACAATTTATTGTGCATGTTCTCCTGAGTACGCTGATACCCCATATGTGGTAAAAATCAATTGTTTGGGCGCACGGCAGAGCTCGGAAGGGAAGGAGCGCCATTTGAATTTTTGAACGCAAAATTAGCTGCACTCATTAGCGGACGCCATGTCGGGTTTGAAGACCCCCTGAGGTGCCTAAACAATGGAGCTCCCCCATAAGTGACCCCATTTTGGAAACTAGAGGCCTCAAATAATTTTTCTAGATGTTTGGTGAGCACTTTGAACCCCTGGGGGCTTCACAAAAGTTTATAGCGTTGAGCCGTGAAAAGAAAAAAAATTTTTTTTACCACAAAACGGTTGCTTCAACTAGGTAGCTTTTTTTTTCACAAGGGTAACAGGAAAAAATGCACCATAAAATGTATTGTGCATTTTCTCCTGAGTACGCAGATACCTCATATGTGGTGGAAATCAAATGTTTGGACACACAGCAGTGCTCGGAAGGCAAGGAGCGCCATTTGAATTTTTGAGTGCAAAATTAGCTGCACCTGTTAGCGGACGCCATGTCGGGTTTGAAGACCCCCTGAGGTGCCTAAACAATGGAGCTCCCCCACAAGTGACCCCATTTTGGAAACTAGAGGCCTCAAATAATTTTTCTAGATGTTTGGTGAGCACTTTGAACACCTGGGGGCTTCACAAAAGTTTATAGCGTTGAGCCGTGAAAAGAAAAAAAATTTTTTTTACCACAAAACGGTTGCTTCAACTAGGTAGCTTTTTTTTTCACAAGGCTATCAGGAAAAAATGCACCATAAAATGTATTGTGCATTTTCTCCTGAGTACGCAGATACCTCATATGTGGTGGAAAGTAATTGTTTGGGCGCATGGCGGGGCTCAGAAGAGAAGGAGCGCCATTTGACAGCAAAATTGGTTGGAATCATTAGCGGACGCCATGTCACGTTTGGAGACCCCCTATGGTGCCTAAACAGTGGAGCTCCCCCACAAGTGACACCATTTTGGAAACTAGAGCCCTCAAATAATTTTTCTAGATGTTTGGTGAGCACTTTGAACACCTGGGGGCTTCACAGAAGTTTATAGCGTTGAGCCGTGAAAAGAAAATTTTTTTTTTTTACCACAAAACGGTTGCTTCAACTAGGTAGCTTTTTTTTTCACAAGGCTATCAGGAAAAAATGCACCATAAAACGTATTGTGCAATTTCTCCTGAGTACGCAGATACCTCATATGTGGTGGAAAGTAATTGTTTGGGCAAATGGCGGGGCTCAGAAGAGAAGGAGCGCCATTTGACTTTTCAAACGCACAGACGCAGTGCACTGATCGGCCGCTGCAGGACGCACGGTCGGATGCGATAAAAAAAAGCGTCGGGGATACGTAAAAAAAAAAGTCACGCCAAAAATTGACCATGGATGCAGATACGTTATGTGCATCCCTGATCAGCGCTTGGCGGGACGCACGGACGGATGCGATACAAAAAGCGTCGCAAATACGGAAAAAAGTCACGCCAAAAATTGAGCAGGGATGCCGATCCGTTATGTGCATCCCTGATCAGCGCTTGGCGGGACGCACGGACGGATGCGATACAAAAAGCGTTGTGAATACGGAAAAAAGTCACGCCAAAAATTGACCATGGATGCCGATCCGTTATGTGCATCCCTGATCAGCGCTTGGCGGGACGCACGGACGGATGCGATACAAAAAGCGTCGGGGATACGGAAAAAAAAGTCACGCCAAAAACTGACCATGGATGCCGATCCGTTATCTGCATCCCTGATCAGCGCTCGGCGGGACGCACGGACCGATGCGATACAAAAAGCGTCGTGAATACGGAAAAAAAAGTCACGCCAAAAATTGACCATGGATGCCGATCCGTTATCTGCATCCCTGATCAGCGCTTGGCGGGACGCACGGACGGATGCGATACAAAAAGCGTCGTGAATACGGAAAAAAAAGTCACGCCAAAAATTGACCATGGATGCCGATCCGTTATCTGCATCCCTGATCAGCGCTTGGCGGGACGCACGGACGGATGCGATACAAAAAGCGTCGGGGATACGGAAAAAAAAGTCACGCCAAAAATTGAGCAGGGATGCCGATCCGTTATCTGCATCCCTGATCAGCGCTTGGCGGGACGCACGGACGGATGAGGTGTAAAAATTGACAGGGGATACGGAAAAAAAAAAAAAGTTATACTCACAGTACCCAGAGGACTAGCAGGAGGATCACTGACCAGAAGAGCTGCAGAGGAACAGATGGCAGAGAGATGGACAGCTTTACAGGAGCAGCAGGCAGATCAGCAGAATGCCCAGGAAGGACCCAGCGATGGACGCAGATGTGATCAGGCCGGTGAAGACAGGTAAGAGGACGTCGGGGGAGAGCAGAGGGGGAGAGGGGGGGGGTGAGAGCAGAGGGGGGGGGGTGAGAGCAGAGGGGGAGGGGGTGAGAGCAGAGGGGGAGGGGGGGAGAGCAGAGGGGGAGGGGGGGAGAGCAGAGGGGGAGACCGGAGAGGGAGCTGCAGAAGCAGAATAGAAATAATGGGGGAGGCAGTCAGATCGCGGGGGGAGCGGATCGGGATGTCGGGGGGGGGGGGGGGGTTGGGGGGAGCAGATCGCGGGGGGGGGCACGGCAGGGGCTATCACGGCAGCGCGCAGGGGCACCACGGGAGCGCGCACGGGCTGCAAAGTGAGCACAGTACTCACTTTGCAGCAGCAGCGGTGACCTCAGCAGCAGCGGTGGTAGCAGATCGGGATGCCGGGGGGGCAGATCGGGGCGTAGGGGGGCAGATCGGGGGGGGCACGGGCACGGGCCTTCAAGGGAGCGCGCAGGGGCCTTCACGGGAGCGCGCAGGGAGCGGAATACTTACCATTAGAGCTGCAGCGGCGGAGACATCAGAGGCGGCGGCGGCGGCAGCAGCGGTGGCGTGGTACCACAAGTACCAGCCACTGCACGCTGCAGCCATGTTGGGGGAGGGCTCGCAGGCCAGCACAGGCCTGGGGAGGGCGGCCACCGGCAGATCAGACCGCCCCACTGCACACTGATTGGAGCGATTGCGCGTCATAGCACGATCGCTCCAATCAGTGCTGCAGGGGCTGGGGGCGGCATGTTTGAGGTCCACCTATGATATGCTGCTGCAGCTGCGGCATCTCATAGCTGGATCTCACAGGATCGCACTAATTCGGGCATTATTTTTGCCGAAATTAGTGCGATCGATGTGGTTGGCGGTTCAGATTTGAACAGCCAATCACATCGATCGTCGATAGGGGGTGGCGATGCCGCCCCCCCTGGGGTCAAGCAAAGGTCCCCTGCTGTAAGAAACAGCAGGGGACATCATTTGAAAGCCGTTGCTATGGCCACGGCAATCAAATGAAGTTTAGGCCGTAAAATTACGTCCCTGGTCGTTAAGTCACGTTAAAATAGGACGTAATTTTACGGCCCGCGGTCGTGAAGGGGTTAAGGAAAGGTATAGGCCCATTCCCCCGACGTACTACCAGTGCGCTAAGGATATGCTGAGTTACATGAAAGAGCCAGGGGTCATTCGGGATAGTTGTAGTCCCTGTGCAGCTCCCTTGGTGCTAGTAAGGAATAAGAACGGCACCATGAGGATGTGTGTGAACTACCGGAAGATCAATCAGGTAACACATAAAGACGCTTACCCACTCCCACGCATTGAATCGCTTGCTGCATTAAGAATTGCTAACTATTTCTCTACCCTTGACCTCACCAGCGGCTACTGGCAGGTGGCGGTTGCCCCAGAGGATCGCGAGAAGACCGCGTTTGCTACTTCCATGGGACTCTGTGAGTTGAACAGTATGCCGTTCGGGCTGTGCAAAGCCCAAGGCACCTTCCAGAGGCTGATGGAGTGCTGTCTGGGGCATCTGAACTTCGAGACCGTTTTTTTGTACTTGGACGATGTGATTGTGTATTCTAAGACGTACGAGGCCCACCTGGAACACCTGGCAGAAGTGTTTGTGGCCCTAGCCAAGTATGGGATGAAGTTGAAACTCTCGAAGTGCCATCTGCTAAAGCCCAAAGTGCAGTACCTCGGATATGTGGTGGGTGCGGATGGCGTAGCCCTGGATCCCGAGAAGATCACTACTATCCAAAGCTGGCCGCGGCCAACCTCGGTGAAGGAGGTGAGACAGTTCCTGGGCCTGGTGGGTTACTACCGCCGCTTTATCAATGAATATAGGAAGATGGCTGCGCCGATGCAGGACCTCCTCGTGGGACAGACCAAGAATCGCAGATCTCGGGGACCCCCGTTTGTCTGGGACGCCAAGCACGAGGAGTCCTTCCAACAGTTGAAGTCGGCCCTGACAGGAGATGAAATCTTAGCCTTTCCGGACTATGGCCTTCCCTTCGTCCTCTACACCGACGCCAGCAATGTAGGCCTGGGTGCAGCCTTGTCCCAGGTCCAAGGCAGAAAAGAGAAGGTGATTGCCTACGCCAGTAGGAAGCTCCGACCCACCAAGAGGAACCCCCGAGAATTACAGCTCCTTCAAGCTCGAGTTCCAGGCCCTTGTGTGGGCAATAACAGAAATATTTAAACATTACCTCGCGGCGGCAAAGTTTACGGCCTATACCGATAACAACCCATTGACTCACCTAGACACGGCCAAGCTGGGCGCCCTGGAGCAGCGGTGGATGGCCCGACTGTCCAACAACGATTTCACTATCAAGTACAGGGCTGGCCGCAAGAATACCAACGAGGACGCCCTATCTCGGATGCCCCATCTACCCGACGAGGGGATGGAGGAAGACCATTTGGAAGTGATCGAGTTGCCCGCGTTCCATCGGCTACATGGTGAGAAGCCTCGCACTAACCAACAACAAGCAAGCCTGGATCCGCTGTCCAGCCAGGGGTGGCAGGATGCCCAAGACCAAGAGCCTGCAGTCCAGCTGGTCAAAATGCTGTTTCCCCAGGGTTCTTCCAGGATGAGTTCCACAGCCCCCTCTTAGGCCCAGCAGTTGTGGAAGGAGAGAGACCGCCTGTATCTACATCAAGGGAAGCTGTATAGGGGATCAATCAACCCAAAGACCCACGAGAAGGTTCGCCAACTGGTGGTGCCCAGGTATGTGTGCCTAAGGTCCTGCAGGACTACCATGACGGTGCAGGACACTTCGTATGGAAGAAGCTGGAGATGCTGCTAAGGGAGCGGTTTTACTGAAGTGGGATGCGGGAGTCCGTGGAAGCCTGGTGCCGAGAGTGTGGTCCCTGTACGTTGAGAAGATGGGACGAAGCCAGCCAGATAGCCCCGCTACAGCCAATTGTCACCCACCAGCCACTGGAGTTGGTCACCCTAGACCATGTTAAGCTCGCTCCCAGCCGGAGTGGGTATACCTATGCCCTGACCATTGTGGACCATTACTCCAGGTTCATGGTGGTTGTTCCCGTTAAGGATTTGACAGGTCGCACGGCGGCCCGAGCCTTTCAGGCCTACTTCTGCCGACCGCATGGCTATCCGGAGAAGGTGCGCACAGACCAAGGCCCGGCCTTCGAAGCAGAGGTGTTCCGGAAGTTTTGCCAATTGTACGGGTGCAAGAAGATCCGGACCACGCCCTACCATGCCCAAACTAATGGGATGTGCGAGAAAATGAACCATCTGGTCCTTAATCTCCTTAAGACCTTGCCCTTGGAAGAGCGGAACTTGTGGCCAGAGAAGCTGACAGATTGAGATCTGAACTTTAGGTCCTTTCCCACCCAAAGTCCTGAAAGAAGGAAACAGCCCACCGATTCCGGATAACGGCCACTGCCAATGTCCAAGAGATCCAACGGGCCAGCGCCTGCAAGCAATGGGCTCTCCTGACGTACATGCCATGGAGCGGGACTCCCGTCGCTGAAGCGCGGTTGTCCAATCTTACACAAAGGTGCAGGAGAAGACGGACACCATCAACCATTTGGGGACCGAAGCGACTGGCTGCAGGCACCGACTATCCACCGTTTGGCTTACCAGAGACTCCTGTTTGTTTGTCTGAGTGAGTACTACTGGGCCCGCGGGCCGTGCACCAACACTGCACCACATCAACCGGGTCCTGGGGCCACCATCCCCTGCCCACGGAGGGGTTAATGACTCGCCCTCCCCAGGGCTATGGGACACCCGGTGCCGGGCCGGACTAGTCCGGTGGTAGTCAGTGGTGGCTGGGCCCGGCTCCGTGGCCCTGGTGGGTGTCAGTAGAATATGGGGCTTGATGAATAAAGTTTGTGTTCGTGACGCCACCTGTGGTCTGCGGCTATTAAGCCGCCGCTGCTGTGTGATGCCTCCGGGGTGATGTTATAGCAGCAATGGTGGTACTGCTCCCCACAGGTGGAGCAATGCCCGGGGCACTGTTAGTGCTCGTGAGAGTCTATGATGTAGTGGAAGTTTAAGCAGCTAAAATAACAGAGACCACTCCAAGGGTGCAGTTCAAGTTCTTTACTCACAATTCTTGTCTGGGCCCAGGGGCCCTTGGACTGCTGGGACCACTGTCAGGGACCTCCGCCGTTTACTGTTTGGAGATGATCTTTGCACTCCTCCAGTCTCTAGGGACCATCCCCTGTTGCAGCTTGATCCCTCCACCGATGTTCTTGTGGAGCAGGCCACCGCAGCTCTACAACTACCCGTGGCACCTCTAGGACTACCCGTGGCCCTGGGACCCTTTCTGTTCTCTGCGTGGTGTCACCTGGACCCTCTGAGTCCCAGGATCTTCACCAGGAAGCGTCTCTTTCTTTCCTTTCAGCTCCTGACTGACTTGGAGCTTTCTTTCCGTTACTTCTTCTCCTCCTTGCCTGCCTCCAGCAGGCCTCCTCCTCCTTCCCCACTTTCTCTCGTTCTCCTTCTCCAACTACATGCTGGCTCCTCACTCTCTCACTCCCTGAGGTAGACTGACTAAACTTGACCTTCCTCTCTGTGTCTGCTCTCAATGGCTCCTCCCACCTCCCCAATTGCCCTGTTCTACCCTATAGGAGCAGGGATGGGTCTTACGACCCCTCCCAGCATGCAGCATGGGAGGGTTGTCTGCCACTTTCCCTGGTCCAAGTGTGTTCCTAGCAATGGGTGTAGTGCGGATTTACCAGGGGACCGGAGTTCACTCTCTTCCTCTCCCAGAATGGGGCATCACACCGCTGGATGGGGTGCAATGACCTGTGGCGACGGAAGCCTCAGGGGCGCCACATTAACATCACAAGCTGCCCCCAACATCTCCCCGGGGTGCCCAGTAACCGGCAGCGGTGGTGCCTACATTCACCACAACCAGTGGGTGGCGTCGCTTTAATCTACACAAAACCCCCACTCGACAAGCCAGTCCCCTTTACAGAGCGACGTGACCCCCGGTCCGGAGACGCTCGAGCCACCGACACACGAGCCCGGATCCGAGCGGCTCGGCTGCAGCCGAGCGCGGGGCGGTACAATACAAATATGTAAAAAAAGGAAAAGATGACAGATGCAATAGACTTCTAGCAAAAACCCACTACAGACCTGTGTAATTACATATGGGTAAGTACCACCCTGATGACAAAGTCATAACAATTGTATTCACAACCATGTAGTCATTCCATCAAATATCAAGTAATAACATATAAAGTGCTACCATGCTGGAGGAATTTTTTTGCAAAAAAAGGGATAACATACCAGAATACAATGTAAATCAATGCAGGGATAAAGTGCCAGCAGTGCAAGGGTCTGGAGTCCCGCCAGGAGAGGTAACCGCATTTTGTCACAGAGCAGGCTTCATCAGACCAGAAGTGAGGGGAGTCTATTCTATTAATTCTATTTTGTTTTATATAATCCCTGTTTTTTTGCAAAAACATTCCTCCTGCATTGAAGCACTTTACATGTCAATCAATTCTTATTATTTGATGGAATGACTGCATGGTTGTGACTACAATTATGCCTTTGTTAGCAGTGTAGTACTTGCCTATATACCATTCATGTAATTATATAGGTTTGTAGGAGTTTTGTCGCCAGATCCAGACCCTTGCACTGCTGGCACTTTATCCCTGCATTGATCTACTTTGTTTTTTTATGGTCGGTTTATTTTTGCAAAAAAAAAAACAAATTCCACCTGCATTGTAGCACTTTATATGTGAATACTTAATATCTCATGGAATTACTTTATGGTTGTAACTAGAGATGAGCGAACCGGTCCCGGTTCGGCTCGAGGTCGGTTCGCCGAACGGAGGTCCCGTTCGAGTTCGTTTCATCGAACGTTCGACGAACCGAACTCGAACTGCATAGGAAACAATGGCAGGCAATCACAAACACAGAAAAACACCTAGAAAACACCCTCAAAGGTGTCCAAAAGGTGACAAACAACTCACAACACAACACAAACACATGGGAAAGTGACAAGGACATATACTCATGCGAAAACAAAACAGCTGGACAAGGAAAAAGAGGAGGACACACAGATATATGAGTATATGCAAGGAAACATCGATTCCATTATTATGCAACTTGAGCCCTGCTCATTTTAGGCTTCCAATCTTGATAAATTGCCTGAGCTCGCCACGTACGCCTTGGGGATCTTGTCGTGTCCTGCAGCCAGCGTTCTCTCGGAACCTGTCTTCAGTGCTGCTGGGGGTCTGCTGGCAGATAAGCACATGTGTCTGTCCACTGACAATGTGGACATGGCTCTCAGAGGACTTTTCTTCCCCTGGGTCAGCCAGGGGACGGGAAAGGCACGCGTATTTTTGAGAGTGCTTCATGCAAAGCATCTTTTTCTTTTTCAAAAGGGGGGGTCAACTGATGCCAGTCAAGTGGGGTGTGTGTGGCCCAGTTAGTGGCAACGAGGGAGACTGTGGTTGGAGTCCCCTCGCTGTGTTTCTAAAAGAACCAAGATGAACAAGTCATGGCTCTCAGAGGACTTTTCTTCCCCTGGGTCAGCCAGGGGACGGGAAAGGCACGCGTATTTTTGAGAGTGCTTCATGCCAAGCATCTTTTTCTTTTTCAAAAGGGGGGTCAACTGATGCCAGTCAAGTGGGGTGTGTGTGGCCCAGTTAGTGGCAACGAGGGAGACTGTGGTTGGAGTCCCCTCGCTGTGTTTCTAAAAGAACCAAGATGAACAAGTCATGGCTCTCAGAGGACTTTTCTTCCCCTGGGTCAGCCAGGGGACGGGAAAGGCATTCGTATTTTTGAGAGTGCTTCATGCAAAGCATCTTTTTCTTTTTCAAAAGGGAAGGTCAACTGATGCCAGTCAAGTGGGGTGTGTGTGGCCCAGTTAGTGGCAACGAGGGAGACTGTGGTTGGAGTCCCCTCGCTGTGTTTCTAAAAGAACCAAGATGAACAAGTCATGGCTTTTAGAGGACTTTTCTTCCCCTGGGTCAGCCAGGGGACGGGAAAGGCACGCGTATTTTTGAGAGTGCTTCATGCAAAGCATCTTTTTCTTTTTCAAAAGGGAAGGTCAACTGATGCCAGTCAAGTGGGGTGTGTGTGGCCCAGTTAGTGGCAACGAGGGAGACTGTGGTTGGAGTCCCCTCGCTGTGTTTCTAAAAGAACCAAGATGAACAAGTCATGGCTCTCAGAGGACTTTTCTTTCCCTGGGTCAGGCAGGGGACGGGAAAGGCACGCGTATTTTTGAGAGTGCTTCATGCAAAGCATCTTTTTCATCTTGAAAATTGGGTCAACTGATGCCAATCAAGTGGGGTGTGTGTGGCCCAATTAGTGGCAACGAGAGAGACTGTGGTTGGAGTCCCCTCGCTGTGTTTCTAAAAGAACCAAGATGAACAAGTCATGGCTCTCAGAGGACTTTTCTTCCCCTGGGTCAGCCAGGGGACGGGAAAGGCACGCGTATTTTTGAGAGTGCTTCATGCAAATCATCTTTTTCTTTTTCAAAAGGGAAGGTCAACTGATGCCAGTCAAGTGGGGTGTGTGTGGCCCAGTTAGTGGCAACGAGGGAGACTGTGGTTGGAGTCCCCTCGCTGTGTTTCTAAAAGAACCAAGATGAACAAGTCATGGCTTTTAGAGGACTTTTCTTCCCCTGGGTCAGCCAGGGGACGGGAAAGGCACGCGTATTTTTGAGAGTGCTTCATGCAAAGCATCTTTTTCTTTTTCAAAAGGGAAGGTCAACTGATGCCAGTCAAGTGGGGTGTGTGTGGCCCAGTTAGTGGCAACGAGGGAGACTGTGGTTGGAGTCCCCTCGCTGTGTTTCTAAAAGAACCAAGATGAACAAGTCATGGCTTTTAGAGGACTTTTCTTCCCCTGGGTCAGCCAGGGGACGGGAAAGGCACGCGTATTTTTGAGAGTGCTTCATGCAAAGCATCTTTTTCTTTTTCAAAAGGGAAGGTCAACTGATGCCAGTCAAGTGGGGTGTGTGTGGCCCAGTTAGTGGCAACGAGGGAGACTGTGGTTGGAGTCCCCTCGCTGTGTTTCTAAAAGAACCAAGATGAACAAGTCATGGCTCTCAGAGGACTTTTCTTTCCCTGGGTCAGGCAGGGGACGGGAAAGGCACGCGTATTTTTGAGAGTGCTTCATGCAAAGCATCTTTTTCATCTTGAAAATTGGGTCAACTGATGCCAATCAAGTGGGGTGTGTGTGGCCCAATTAGTGGCAACGAGAGAGACTGTGGTTGGAGTCCCCTCGCTGTGTTTCTAAAAGAACCAAGATGAACAAGTCATGGCTCTCAGAGGACTTTTCTTCCCCTGGGTCAGCCAGGGGACGGGAAAGGCACGCGTATTTTTGAGAGTGCTTCATGCAAATCATCTTTTTCTTTTTCAAAAGGGAAGGTCAACTGATGCCAGTCAAGTGGGGTGTGTGTGGCCCAGTTAGTGGCAACGAGGGAGACTGTGGTTGGAGTCCCCTCGCTGTGTTTCTAAAAGAACCAAGATGAGCAAGTCATGGCTCTCAGAGGACTTTTCTTCCCCTGGGTCAGCCAGGGGACGGGAAAGGCACGCGTATTTTTGAGAGTGCTTCATGCAAAGCATCTTTTTCTTTTTCAAAAGGGAAGGTCAACTGATGCCAGTCAAGTGGGGTGTGTGTGGCCCAGTTAGTGGCAACGAGGGAGACTGTGGTTGGAGTCCCCTCGCTGTGTTTCTAAAAGAACCAAGATGAACAAGTCATGGCTCTCAGAGGACTTTTCTTCCCCTGGGTCAGCCAGGGGACGGGAAAGGCACGCGTATTTTTGAGAGTGCTTCATGCCAAGCATCTTTTTCTTTTTCAAAAGGGGGGGTCAACTGATGCCAGTCAAGTGGGGTGTGTGTGGCCCAGTTAGGGGCAACGAGGGAGACTGTGGTTGGAGTCCCCTCGCTGTGTTTCTAAAAGAACCAAGATGAACAAGTCATGGCTCTCAGAGGACTTTTCTTTCCCTGGGTCAGGCAGGGGACGGGAAAGGCACGCGTATTTTTGAGAGTGCTTCATGCAAAGCATCTTTTTCTTTTTCAAAAGGGAAGGTCAACTGATGCCAGTCAAGTGGGGTGTGTGTGGCCCAATTAGTGGCAACGAGAGAGACTGTGGTTGGAGTCCCCTCGCTGTGTTTCTAATAGAACCAAGATGAACAAGTCATGGCTCTCAGAGGACTTTTCTTCCCCTGGGTCAGCCAGGGGACGGGAAAGGCACGTGTATTTTTGAGAGTGCTTCATGCAAAGCATCTTTTTCATCTTGAAAATTGGGTCAACTGATGCCAGTCAAGTGGGGTGTGTGTGGCCCAATTAGTGGCAACGAGAGAGACTGTGGTTGGAGTCCCCTCGCTGTGTTTCTAAAAGAACCAAGATGAACAAGTCATGGCTCTCAGAGGACTTTTCTTCCCCTGGGTCATCCAGGGGACGGGAAAGGCACGCGTATTTTTGAGAGTGCTTCATGCAAAGCATCTTTTTCTTTTTCAAAAGGGAAGGTCAACTGATGCCAGTCAAGTGGGGTGTGTGTGGCCCAATTAGTGGCAACGAGGGAGACTGTGGATGGAGTCCCCTTACTGTGTTTTACATGCTTTTAGAAGGGCATGACATGGCTTAGAGGTTGACTTACAGCATCTGGAAACTGTTGGCTACCAAAATGCTGCCTTTCCAACCTTTTTAACCGAGGATTTCCGAGACCTTATGCCCATCGCAGTGCCCCAAGAGCCGATGCCCAGGCGCCACTCCTTCTCCAACAAAGGCGTGCACGCGCTACACCAGCATGTCGCACTAAACATCACTGATTCCTTGAGAAACTCTGTGTGACAGGGTGCATTTCACCACAGATAATTGGCCCAGTAAGCATGGACAGGGGCGTTACATGTCGCTGACTGGGCAATGGGTTACTGTGGGGAGAGATGGAGAAGGGTCTGCTGTACAAGTCTTGCCGTCCCCACGAGTTGTGTCAATCCTTCTTCTGTATGTAGAAGTTAATACACTGCTTCTGCCTCTTCAACCTCGTGTGGGTCCTCCACCTTGGAGCAAACCCTGTGTGGTCAGGCCACCCTTCCTTGTAACTGCGCACAAGGACTACCACACACCTCCTTACTATGCTGGCAGCAGAGCTCAATGCCATCAGGCGGTCAAAGGTTTACTTTGAAATGTATGGGAAATGTGAGTCACACCGCTGAGAAGTTGTGGACGGTTAGCTCTGGAGACCGAGTTTCATCAATGGTTGTCTCCACTCAACCAGCAGCCAGGGAAGGCCGGGTGCGATAATGATGCAAACATGGGTGCGGCCCTTCGCTGTGACAATGTGACACACGTGCCTTGTGTGGTTCACGTGTTGAACCTGGTTGTCCAGCAATTTTTAAAGCACTATCCTGGCCCACATGGCCTTCTGCAGAGAGCACGGTGTAACGCCTTCCTTGATCCACACACTCAGATGGGCTGTAAATGATAGGCTAGAGGGAAGCCACTCACCAAGCAGGACCCCTAGAACCCTGAAACCCTTTAACCCCTATACAGGGATTAGGAATTACACAGGGCCCAAGGTGATCAATACCTGTGGAAGGCTGCAGTTCCAGAGAATAGTAGTCAGGCAGGGTCAAAACATTAATTGAGGAACAGGAACAGAATGGGACGGCCAGGAAAGAATCAGAAAACAAGCAGAGTTGAAATGCGTATCGGCCAACAAGGTACATAAACAGCAAGCAGGAAAAGTAGTCAGGTAACAAGCACACAAAATCATAAAACTGAACTGGGGGTAAAATTAACCAGAGGTTCATAGCTATGTCTGGCAGTGGTCTGCAGACAGGATGGGCATAAAAAAGGGTGTGGTGTCTTCCCATTGGTTGTAGCTGAATGATGGTATTTCATCTGTGAGATACCCACCAGCTACATTCAGCCAGAGATTCTGCATCTGTCAAGGTAATGCAGCCCAGTGGGTGAGCATAACCTGCGTCCACCTGCGCCGCTGGCATCGACTCCTCTCCCATCATCAGCACTATGCATGAAAGGAACACGTTGTCACCTGGCGACCGGAGTACAAATTGACGGAGCGGACTCCGTTGGTGACTTAACAGCCGGGTGCGGCAATGATGCAAACCTGGCTGCGGGCCATCGTCAGGGCAATGTGACACACGTGCCTTGTATGGCTCACGTGTTGAACCTAATTCTCCAGCAATTTTTAAAACACCACCCCGGCCTACATGGCCTTGTGCAGCGGGCACGCTCGCTATGTGCTCACTTCCATCGTGCGCACACAGCAGCTCAGCAACTTTCATCGCTCCGGAAGTCTTAGGGTCTGGCAGTTAAACGCCGGAAATGCGATGTTCCGACACGCAGGAATTGGAATCTGCACATGTTGCAGCGTGTGTGGCAGCACCGCAGAGCCCTGCTGAAATACGTTATGACATATAGCCTGGGATAACTTGATCCAGAGGTGGTGCAGATCACGCTGCTGGAGTGTTGTCAGATCAAGGACCTATGCACCCTGCTACACAGTTTACAAATGTCGACGAAGATGTTTAGCAATGGCAATGTCATTCTCAGCGTGACAATTCTGGTCATCTACATGATGGAGCACACTGTAAGCATTATTCGGAGTCAGGTGTTGGGACAAGAGGAAGGGGAGGAAGTACAGGAGGAGTCATATGCGGAAGGGATAACAAGATCTACGAGGTCCAGATGGTCAGCGGCACCTAGGCGGCAGTCATGGTGAGGGAGAGGGATTAACAAGGGCGCATAGTATCAGCAAAAAGTGTTGAGGAAAGTGCAGGAGCCCATGAAGAAATGGAGGACGAACTGGCGATGGGCATGGAAGACAGCAGATGAGTGAGAGCTTGCTCACATTTCGGTTGTGCGAGGTTGTGGGGAGAGGGCAGAGGAAGGAGGCACGATTCTCACCTCTCTGCCACCAACACACCAAGGACTTGGTCCTCCTGGATGCACAAGACACATGAGCGCCTTCTTGCTGCACTACCTACATGACCCTCGGATTGTACGAATTCGAAGTAATCCTGAATACTGGGTTGCCACACTGTTAGATCCCCGGTACAAGACAAAATTTGGCGAAATAATTCCTGCCATAGAAATAGACGCACGTATACAGGAGTATCTGCAGAATGTGGTACGCAATCTTAGATCTACTTTTCCACTAAACACCAGTGCTGCACAGAGTGAATCTCAACGCTTTGTCATGGATAGGAGGAAATGGTCTTTTACTTGTCCACATCTGAGGGACCGAGGGCTGCCTGCTGTGCTGAGATGGCATTGAGTACGGTGTCCCTGCAGAGTTGCACTTTTGGTCATATACCAAAATGAGTTGAAAAAGGACAGATGCTGGTGGAAAGGGGAACAGGTGTGTTGGAAAGGGGAAAAAAGTTTTGGTCCGTGGATTTGGTGGTTAAGCAACAGTAACATTTGATGAAGAAACACCATCTGTTACAGTGGGACTGGCAGATTTGGATAAGGTGGTATATACTATGTTACCGCTATATAACGAAAATGAATAAGAAAAGAAAGAGAGAGGTATATATCCCCATCAGCAGTCAGTGTCCACCGTGCTCCCAGTTGGAAAAGGAGAGGTTGGCAACTGGAAGGTTTGGTGGAGGATACAGAGCTGTGTGGCTATGAAACTAATAGTAGCCTGAACCGAGTTAGACGCCATTCGGATCTGGAGACTGGGAGCCCTGTTAGCGTCACAGGGTCCACACGCCCACCCAGCCCAGGAACTCCCTGTTAACAACACAGGAGCCATTGAGTACGCTGACCGTGTGCGTAGGGGCCACACCTGTGGACAGCAGGCGCATCAGCAGCAGCAGGCCTGTTAATGCCACTGGGCTGCACAAGCAGGACTGGTAGGACAGGAGCTGGTCTTAACCGTTCTGCGTTACCAACTGTGGTGGCGGCCTGCATCCACCACCCGATCCCTGCCTACCTCTGGCCTAAAGCCGCAATGGGTTCAACACATGGAGGTGTGCTCTTTCAGAGCATAATAGAATACTGCGCACCTCCTTGTTGGCTCCAGCCCCTTTTATAACCTGGGTCCGCCCCAAACCAGGGTGAACCACAATGAACCTCCTGGAGACAAAAGTAGAGTGACACGTCATGAGTGGCATTGTGGCACCCCTGACCTGGTCAGGCACCACAGAGTATTGCACCCATGCGGGAGCAATGCTTCCAGGTAATCTCCAAAGGCCAGGATGAGGTGCACACACAAACATATAGTGACCAGGCCTCCCACATTACCAGAGGGGACCCTTGGGTAGCCAGAAGGGGTTAACTTTCAATTCCCAGCTGGGGGTGTGTTCAGGGGCTGGTTGCTAGGAAGCAGGGCAGAGAGAGAGAGGAAGAGAAGGAGTCTGGAGGAAGAAGTTGAAGTGTGTGGAAGGGAGCAGAGGAGCTCTCGTGTCAGACAGGTCCTGAGGAGTGCAGTAGCTGAAAGCGGGGGAGAAAGGAGTACCGTGGGTCGGCCTGAAAATCATCCAGAGAGAAGGGTGGCTGAGTACGGAGATCCCGGTATCCGAGCACACAAGGGGAACTAGGTCCCCAGTACAGGCAGCAGATCATCCAGAGCTGCTTAACCTACAGGTGGAGGGGGTACTTCATGCCCTCACCACGACTACACAGAGCTTGAGCCAAGCAGCAATCACCAGGCCCATAAGGGGACAGGGCCAGAAGCCATCCCACCAAGGCCACGCTGCCGGCAGACGAGCCAGAGAGAGGGGAGCAGGGTGGTAACAGCTTCCCTGGAGGGGTCCTACCACGCTTCAAGCAAAGGATCCTCCTAAAACAGAAAGAGTGCAAGGAAGGCGAGTGGACAGCTACCCTCAGAACGGCCTCCTGGAATTCCTGGTTCAACCTGGTTATCACAGTGTCGCCCGGGCATCTCACCGTGACCTCCAAACAGTGAGTAAACACGTTGAAAGACTTCTTGGACTGTGTTTGAGTCATTCTGCGACCTGTGGTCCCACACACATACACCGGGGCCTGGGGCTTGCCTCACTCTCAGGGGGCTAATATACTGACTGCACCCACCATCAGCCCCAGGCATCCCTTAATCTGCAGTGGCGGTCCCCGCTGACCGCAATACTGAGAGTGGCGTCACGACAATCCCAAATAGAAGATTTCCTACCTGTGACCAGACTGTTCCATCCACGTGGAGTCCCTGAAGGTAATGCACAGACACATACTAGCGGGGCTTCACAACTTCTGGCGTCACGAACAGGATAAGGACTAGACCTGTTCAGACAGGTGACCGTGTGCCTCAGAGGTCCGACCGCAAAAATTGAACCGCCGCCATATTGCCATCTTCAAAAGCGCGCGCTGCAGCCCGCGCGAGGGAGAAGAGCACCGCCCACGAAGAGGTGTGGCCGCCCCAGAACCCCCACAATTCGGAGAGTGTTCTGACCCAGGAAGTGGAAAGGGAGCGCGCAGATTTTTGTTTTTTTTTGAAGAAAAATGGACGCTGCAGGAGGTAATGCCCCTGGTCAGGGCGACGCAGCCCAAGCGATGCCAGCCCCCGTCGCACTGGACGCAGCAGCGCCTGGTGCCGGTGCCGCGGTCGCAGCCGCGCCGGCTGAAATCTCCCCCATAATGCCAGTTTCCTTGCTGTATGTCCCAGGAGCGCAATGGCTGCCCCAATATGCCGGTAAAATAGACACGCTGACCGGGTTTAAGAAGAAGATCAACACCCTGCTAGATATGCACGCGATGACTGGTAAGCAGAGGGCCGCTGTGGTGCTGGGACAATTGACTGAAGCAGCAGAATTGGAAGCTGAGTCCTGGACCAATGATGACCGGAGCTCTGTTGAGACCATCTTTGCCAAACTAGCAGCTGCTTTTGAACACCGCACCGAGGGAGAGCTGAGGACGGACTTCTATAACTGCCGGCAGAAGCCCCAAGATAGCATAAGAGCCTATGCCCTCAGGCTGCAGGCTGCACTACGGGCTCTCAAGCTGGTGGACCCTGTCAGTGATCAGGAAGGAAACCGGATGATGAAGGAACAATTTTTGCGGGGCCTGCGCTCTCCTGAGGATGGGAAGCAGATGAAGCTGTGGTCCCTGGAACACCCTGACGTGGACTTTGCCATTCTGAAAGACAGGGCAGTGAAAGCACTCCAACCTCCTGTGGACACAGACCCCGTCGCACCAGCATGGCCTGCCAGTTCCACGGCTGCAGGAGCGGAATCCTCCTCGCAGGCCCTGGTAACTGCAAAAGGACTCAACACGCCAGCAGAGACCATAAATACACTATCCTCCCAGGTGCAACAGCTCACTAAGGACGTCGCACAAATCCTGAAAGCAATGCAGTTGCCCTCAGAGACCAAAGTCCCTCATCGGATCCTGCTAGCTGACAACCCAGAGGACGTCCCTTGGATGCGGAGGAGAAGAGGTCCCCCAACCCGAGGCAGGAGCAGTGATCGCTAGAGTTGAGCGCGGTTCGTGGTTCGTGGTTCTCCAGTTCGCGGCTCGAGTGATTTTGGGGCATGTTCTAGATCGAACTAGAACTCGAGCTTTTTGCAAAAGCTCGATAGTTCTAGATACGTTCGAGAACGGTTCTAGCAGCAAAAAGCAGGGCTTTTTACAGCTACAGTGTGCAGGAGCCATCGCTGGCAGCCTGCCACAAGCTGGTAACCAAGATAAACATCGGGTATCCAAGCAAAGCGCTTTGGTTAGTAACCCGATGTTTATCTTAGTTACGTGCAGGAAGCCCACACTTTCCCGCTCAGCTCGCTCCGCCCCCTCCTGCCCGCGGCATGTACACATACATACACAAACACACACACACACACACATCCCCCCCCCCATCCCCCCCCATCCCCCCCATCCCCCCCCGCCCGCCCGCTCGCTCGCTCGCTCGCTCGCTCGGCTTACCTGCGGTGATGAAGTCCCGCCATCCCGACCTCAGCGCTGTCACTGTCCTCCATGGCCGCCGCTTGTCACATCACCTATCGCTTCCGACCCGAGACTGACTAGCGGTGACGTCACGGACCTCTCGCGATACTTGCTGTGAAGGCGCCGGTCATTGACCTCAGTGACAGGGGCTGTCAGTGTGCTGGAGATCAGCGCAGGTAATGTACCTCGCTGACAGCAGCACTTGTCACCCCCCTGCAGTGACCTGGGCTGACCCATTGATGTTAGCTCAGGTCACTGCACTGCTCTCCCAGTCAATGGGGAACATCCTGCTCTTCATTGACTGGGACAGTGTGGATCGTCATGGCAACCCCTTGGATTACACCAGACCTGGATTTGTTTTTCAATCTAATAAATTGGTTAAAGAGGGAATGTTTTGGGGAGTGTTTTTTCAAATAAAAATGTGTTTGTCGTGTATTTTTTTTTATTACTGACTGGGTTGGTGATGTCGGGTATCTGATAGACGCCTGACCTCACCAACCCCAGGGCTTGATGCCAGGTGACATTACACATCTGGTATTAACCCCAAATATTACCCCGTTTGCCACCGCACCAGGGCGCGGGATGAGCTGGGGCGAAGCACCAGGATTGGCGCATCTAATGGATGCGCCACTTCTGGGGCGGCTGCGGCCTGCTATTTTTAGGCTGGGGAGATTCCAATAACCATGGACCTCCCTAGTCTGAGAATATCAGGCCCCAGCTGTCTGCTTTACCTTGGCTGGTGATCCAATTTTGGGGGACCCCTACGTGTTTTTTTTTTTAATTATTTATTTAATTTAAAATAACAGCGTGGGGTGCCCTCAGTTTTGGATTACCAGCCAAGGTGAGGTTGCCAGCTGTGGTCTGCAGGCTGCAGCCGTCTGCTTTACCCTAGCTGGCTACAAAACTAGGGGGAACCCTATGTCATTTTTTTTTCATTTTTTTGGCTAAATACAAAGCTAAGCACCCCTTAGTGCCACATGAAAGGTACCAAAGGGTGTTCCACTTTTTCTCCATTTTTTTCTCCACTTTCTCTCCACTTTTTCTCCACTTTTTCTCCATTTTTTTCTCCACTTTTTCTCCACTTTTTCTCCACTTTTTCTCCACTTTTTCTCCTCTTAATCTCCACTTTTTCTCCTCTTATGCTCCACTTTTTCTCCACTTTTTCTCCACTTTTTCTCCACTTTTTTCTCCACTTTTTCTCCTCTTATGCTCCACTTTTTCTCCACTTTTTCTCCACTTTTTCTCCTCTTATGCTCCACTTTTTCTCCACTTTTTTCTCCACTTTTTCTCCACTTTTTCTCCTCTTATGCTCCACTTTTTCTCCACTTTTTTCTCCACTTTTTTCTCCACTTTTTCTCCTCTTAATCTCCACTTTTTCTCCACTTTTTCTCCACTTTTTCTCCACTTTTTCTCCACTTTTTTCTCCACTTTTTCTCCACTTTTTCTCCTCTTATGTTCCACTTATTCTCCACTTTTTCTCCACTTTTTCTCCACTTTTTCTCCTCTTATGCTCCACTTTTTCTCCACTTTTTCTCCACTTTTTCTCCACTTTTTCTCCTCTTATGCTCCACTTTTTCTCCACTTTTTCTTCACTTTTTTCTCCACTTTTTCTCCTCTTATGCTCCACTTTTTCTCCACTTTTTCTCCACTTTTTCTCCACTTTTTCTCCTCTTAATCTCCACTTTTTCTCCTCTTATGCTCCACTTTTTCTCCACTTTTTTCTCCACTTTTTCTCCACTTTTTCTCCTCTTATGCTCCACTTTTTCTCCACTTTTTTCTCCACTTTTTTCTCCACTTTTTCTCCTCTTAATCTCCACTTTTTCTCCACTTTTTCTCCACTTTTTCTCCACTTTTTCTCCTCTTATGCTCCACTTTTTCTCCACTTTTTCTCCACTTTTTCTCCACTTTTTCTCCACTTTTTCTCCACTTTTTCTCCTCTTATGTTCCACTTATTCTCCACTTTTTCTCCACTTTTTCTCCACTTTTTCTCCTCTTATGCTCCACTTTTTCTCCACTTTTTCTCCACTTTTTCTCCACTTTTTCTCCTCTTATGCTCCACTTTTTCTCCACTTTTTCTTCACTTTTTTCTCCACTTTTTCTCCTCTTATGCTCCACTTTTTCTCCACTTTTTCTCCACTTTTTCTCCATTTTTTTCTCCACTTTTTCTCCACTTTTTCTCCACTTTTTCTCCACTTTTTCTCCACTTTTTCTCCACTTTTTCTCCTCTTAATCTCCACTTTTTCTCCTCTTATGCTCCACTTTTTCTCCACTTTTTCTCCACTTTTTCTCCACTTTTTTCTCCACTTTTTCTCCTCTTATGCTCCACTTTTTCTCCACTTTTTCTCCACTTTTTCTCCTCTTATGCTCCACTTTTTCTCCACTTTTTTCTCCACTTTTTCTCCACTTTTTCTCCTCTTATGCTCCACTTTTTCTCCACTTTTTTCTCCACTTTTTTCTCCACTTTTTCTCCTCTTAATCTCCACTTTTTCTCCACTTTTTCTCCACTTTTTCTCCACTTTTTTCTCCACTTTTTCTCCACTTTTTCTCCTCTTATGTTCCACTTATTCTCCACTTTTTCTCCACTTTTTCTCCACTTTTTCTCCTCTTATGCTCCACTTTTTCTCCACTTTTTCTCCACTTTTTCTCCACTTTTTCTCCTCTTATGCTCCACTTTTTCTCCACTTTTTCTTCACTTTTTTCTCCACTTTTTCTCCTCTTATGCTCCACTTTTTCTCCACTTTTTCTCCACTTTTTCTCCACTTTTTCTCCTCTTAATCTCCACTTTTTCTCCTCTTATGCTCCACTTTTTCTCCACTTTTTCTCCACTTTTTCTCCACTTTTTTCTCCACTTTTTCTCCTCTTATGCTCCACGTTTTCTCCACTTTTTCTCCACTTTTTCTCCACTTTTTCTCCTCTTATGCTCCACTTTTTCTCCACTTTTTTCTCCACTTTTTCTCCACTTTTTCTCCTCTTATGCTCCACTTTTTCTCCACTTTTTTCTCCACTTTTTTCTCCACTTTTTCTCCTCTTAATCTCCACTTTTTCTCCACTTTTTCTCCACTTTTTCTCCACTTTTTCTCCACTTTTTTCTCCACTTTTTCTCCACTTTTTCTCCTCTTATGTTCCACTTATTCTCCACTTTTTCTCCACTTTTTCTCCACTTTTTCTCCTCTTATGCTCCACTTTTTCTCCACTTTTTCTCCACTTTTTCTCCACTTTTTCTCCTCTTATGCTCCACTTTTTCTCCACTTTTTCTTCACTTTTTTCTCCACTTTTTCTCCTCTTATGCTCCACTTTTTCTCCACTTTTTCTCCACTTTTTCTCCACTTTTTCTCCTCTTAATCTCCACTTTTTCTCCTCTTATGCTCCACTTTTTCTCCACTTTTTTCTCCACTTTTTCTCCACTTTTTCTCCTCTTATGCTCCACTTTTTCTCCACTTTTTTCTCCACTTTTTTCTCCACTTTTTCTCCTCTTAATCTCCACTTTTTCTCCACTTTTTCTCCACTTTTTCTCCACTTTTTCTCCTCTTATGCTCCACTTTTTCTCCACTTTTTCTCCACTTTTTCTCCACTTTTTCTCCACTTTTTCTCCACTTTTTCTCCTCTTATGTTCCACTTATTCTCCACTTTTTTCTCCACTTTTTCTCCACTTTTTCTCCTCTTATGTTCCACTTATTCTCCACTTTTTCTCCACTTTTTCTCCACTTTTTCTCCTCTTATGCTCCACTTTTTCTCCACTTTTTCTCCACTTTTTCTCCACTTTTTCTCCTCTTATGCTCCACTTTTTCTCCACTTTTTCTTCACTTTTTTCTCCACTTTTTCTCCTCTTATGCTCCACTTTTTCTCCACTTTTTCTCCACTTTTTCTCCATTTTTTTCTCCACTTTTTCTCCACTTTTTCTCCACTTTTTCTCCACTTTTTCTCCACTTTTTCTCCACTTTTTCTCCTCTTAATCTCCACTTTTTCTCCTCTTATGCTCCACTTTTTCTCCACTTTTTCTCCACTTTTTCTCCACTTTTTTCTCCACTTTTTCTCCTCTTATGCTCCACTTTTTCTCCACTTTTTCTCCACTTTTTCTCCTCTTATGCTCCACTTTTTCTCCACTTTTTTCTCCACTTTTTCTCCACTTTTTCTCCTCTTATGCTCCACTTTTTCTCCACTTTTTTCTCCACTTTTTTCTCCACTTTTTCTCCTCTTAATCTCCACTTTTTCTCCACTTTTTCTCCACTTTTTCTCCACTTTTTCTCCACTTTTTTCTCCACTTTTTCTCCACTTTTTCTCCTCTTATGTTCCACTTATTCTCCACTTTTTCTCCACTTTTTCTCCACTTTTTCTCCTCTTATGCTCCACTTTTTCTCCACTTTTTCTCCACTTTTTCTCCACTTTTTCTCCTCTTATGCTCCACTTTTTCTCCACTTTTTCTTCACTTTTTTCTCCACTTTTTCTCCTCTTATGCTCCACTTTTTCTCCACTTTTTCTCCACTTTTTCTCCACTTTTTCTCCTCTTAATCTCCACTTTTTCTCCTCTTATGCTCCACTTTTTCTCCACTTTTTTCTCCACTTTTTCTCCACTTTTTCTCCTCTTATGCTCCACTTTTTCTCCACTTTTTTCTCCACTTTTTTCTCCACTTTTTCTCCTCTTAATCTCCACTTTTTCTCCACTTTTTCTCCACTTTTTCTCCACTTTTTCTCCTCTTATGCTCCACTTTTTCTCCACTTTTTCTCCACTTTTTCTCCACTTTTTCTCCACTTTTTCTCCACTTTTTCTCCTCTTATGTTCCACTTATTCTCCACTTTTTTCTCCACTTTTTCTCCACTTTTTCTCCTCTTATGTTCCACTTATTCTCCACTTTTTCTCCACTTTTTCTCCACTTTTTCTCCTCTTATGCTCCACTTTTTCTCCACTTTTTCTCCACTTTTTCTCCACTTTTTCTCCTCTTATGCTCCACTTTTTCTCCACTTTTTCTTCACTTTTTTCTCCACTTTTTCTCCTCTTATGCTCCACTTTTTCTCCACTTTTTCTCCACTTTTTCTCCACTTTTTCTCCTCTTAATCTCCACTTTTTCTCCTCTTATGCTCCACTTTTTCTCCACTTTTTTCTCCACTTTTTCTCCACTTTTTCTCCTCTTATGCTCCACTTTTTCTCCACTTTTTTCTCCACTTTTTTCTCCACTTTTTCTCCTCTTAATCTCCACTTTTTCTCCACTTTTTCTCCACTTTTTCTCCACTTTTTCTCCACTTTTTTCTCCACTTTTTCTCCACTTTTTCTCCTCTTATGTTCCACTTATTCTCCACTTTTTCTCCACTTTTTCTCTACTTTTTCTATGGTCGGTCTACCCATTAGCTCTGCCATGCATAGTGTAGCTCTACACCTACTGCACATGTTACTTTATGATTGACATCTCTTTCGTACCAGAGCTGTCTAAGTCTACTCTGACCCCATATTTGTCATTACTATATTGTCCTTGTACTGTATTATGACATTTGTATCATGTGTTTCATTTCTTGCTGTGTTGCAATTTTTTTGCTGCATCCCAATTGTACCTCTACATTGTTCGAGTTTATGTTATTGTTCTCTCACTCTTATGTGATACTGATTATTGTCATTTTTCATGATTACATGCAGATAAGTCCAATCTGACGAAGGCTCAGGCCGAAACGTCATTTGTAACTTGTTTTGGACAAAAACATATATGCTTATGAAAAAAAAATTTTCTTAATACGGACCAATAAAGAGTGATTTTGCATTACTATCCATTGTGACTTACTGACTTAGTCTGGGAGATATAGAGTGCCGAGGTTACTCACTAATTTTATCTATTATTACCTCTGAGCACCTATATACCAGTGAGCAGAGCTTCCTCTACAGTAGTTCTCCTGATTAGGCATGCCCTTACCTCATGAGCAGGGCATTGCAGCTTTGGTAGCAACCATTACGACATGGACTCTGCTGCTGTGGACCCGGGGAGAGTGAGTGCAGATTCATTGCACCCACACTCCTCACATGAAGGGTCCGCACTCCTAGAAAATGGGGGATACGTTCCCTGAGTGTCTCCCCCCCATATTCTAGACGGTCCAGAGTCGTCGTGGGACCCCTTTATTTTTTTTCTTACAATAAATTGGTGAAAGAGGAAATGTTTTGGGGACTGTTTTTTCAAATAAATTTCTTTTGTCGATTTTTTGTTTTTGTTAGTACTGACAGTTTATGATGTTGGGTATCTAATAGACGCCATGACATCACAAACTGCTGGGCTTGATCTCAGGTGACTTTACAGCTAGTATCAACCCGATTTATTACCCCGTTTGCCACTGCACCAGGGCACGGGATGAGCTGGGGTGAAGCGCCAGGATTGGCGCATCTAGTGGATGCGCCACGTCTGGGGTGCCTGCGGCCTGCTATTTTTAGGCTGTGAAGGCCCAATAACTATGGACCTTCCCACCCTGAGAATACCAGACCACAGCTGTCCGCTTTACCTTGGCTGGTGATCCAATTTGGGGGGTCCCCTACTTTTATTGTGTAATTATTAATATTTATAAAATAATTATAAAAAAGAGCCTGAGGGGACCTCCACATTGGATCCCCAACCACGGTAAAGCTGCCAGCTGTGGTTTTCAGGCTACAGCCGTCTGCTTTACCCTAGCTGGCTATCAAAAATGGGGGGACCCAACGTAATTTTTTTTTTTTAACTATTTTTTAAATAGAAAAAATTAATGGGCTTCCCTGTATTTTGATTGCCAACCAAGGTAACGGCAGGCAGATGGGGGTGGCAACCCATAGCTGTCTGCTTTATCTGCGCTGAGAATCAAAAATACCGCGGAGCGCTACGTCATTTTTTTAAAGATTTATTTTTACAGCACTGTGATGTCCAGCAATCAAAATACAGGGAAGCCCATTTTATTTTTAGTTATTTAAATAAATAATTAAAAAAAATATATGTTAGCTCCCACTGCATTTTTTGTATTGCTAGCTAAGGGTAATCCAAGCAGCTACTGGCTGCTAACCCCCACTGCTTGGTGTTACCTTCACTGGCAATGGAAAATCCAGGGAAGCATTTTTTTTTTTTTTGCCAAAAAGCTACAAAAAAAGGACGTGAGCTTCGCCATATTTTTGTATGCTAGCCAGGTATAGCAGGCAGGTGCTGGAAGAGTTGGATACAGCGCCAGAAGATGGCGCTTCTATGAAAATGCCATTTTCTGAGGCGGCTGCAGACTGCAAATCGCAGCAGTGGGGCCCAGAAAGCTCAGGCCAACCTGTGCTGCGGATTCCAATCCCCAGCTGCCTAGTTGTACCTGGCTGGACACAAAAATGGGGCAAAGCCTACGTCATTTGTTTTCTAATTATTTCATGAAATTCATGAAATAATAAAAAAAGGGCTTCCCTTTATTTTTGGTTCCCAGCCGGGTACAAATAGGCAACTGGGGGTTGGGGGCAGCCGTACCTGCCTGCTGTACCTGGCTAGCATACAAAAATATGGCGAAGCCACATAATTTTTTCAGGGGGCAAAAAACTTCTGCATACAGTCCTGGATGGAGTATGCTGAGCCTTGTAGTTCTGCAGCTGCTGTCTGTCTGTATGGAGAAGAGCAGACAGCAGCTGCAGAACTACAAGGCTCAGAATACTCCATCCAGGACTGCATGCAGAAGTTTTTTGCCCACCAAAAAAATGACGTGGGCTTCGCCATATTTTTGTATGCTAGCCAGGTACAGCTGGCAGCCACGGGCTGCCTCCAACCCCCAGTTGCCTATTTGTACCCGGCTGGGAACCAAAAATATAGGGAAGCCCGTTTTTTTTAATTATTTCACTTATTTCATGAAATAATTAAAAAACAAATGACGTGGGCTTCGCCCTATTTTTGTGTCCAGCCGGGTACAACTAGGCAGCTGGGGATTGGAATCCGCAGCACAGGTTAGCCCGAGGTTTGTGGGCGCCTCTGCTGCGGATTTCAGTCCGCAGCCGTCCCAGAAAATGGCGCTCTCATAGAAGCGCCATCATCTGGCGCTGTATCCAACTCTTCCAACAGCCCTGGAGCCGGGTGGCTTGTTGGGTAATCATGAGTTAATACTGGCTTTGTTTTACCAGCCAGTATTAAGCCAGAGATTCTTAATGTCAGGCACGTTTGACCCGGCCATTAAGAATCTCCAATAAAGGGTTAAAAAAAGACACCACACAGAGAAAAAATACTTTAATAGAAATAAATACACAGACACATTAGAGACTCCATCTTTATTACCCCTGTCAGCCCTCCACGATCCTGCTCTTCTGTCTTCTTTCTTTCTAGTGTAGTAGTAGTGACGATTGTAGTGAGGGGCATCACTTGGGGCTGGGGAACCTCCATCCTAACTACAATGCTCACTACAATCGGGAAGCAGCGTGCAGCCTTCACTCCGTGAGTGATCACTGCTGGCTGCTAGCGGTAACAGCGGTAACGCTGACAGACGCGTTACCATAGCAACGGTGCTCCCGGAGCCGCGGTTAGCGGTGACGTCACCGCTAACTGCGTTGCTATGGCAACGGTGATCTCCGTTAATGACCGGCTGTGTCAGCCGGTCCCTAACGGAACGGGGAGTCGACCGTGTGCTAGAGCATGTCGCCGGTACACGGCGATACACATATGTGCACCGTGTACCGGAGAGATGCACTCGCAGGTCCTACATGACGTGTCATAGTCATGTGACCAGTCTGTAGCCAATGAGATAATAGCCACGTGACTGGTCACATGGCTATTTTGACGTCACGATAGGTCCTGCTTCTCTGCTGGCAGTGCAGGTCACCGGGAGGATTCAGCGATCATCGGATGGAATAGCGGCAGGAGACAGAGTGCAGAAGGGATCGCGAGGACCGGTAAGTGTTATGGCAATGTTTATTAACTGTTTGTGTACATTTATAATGCATTTTTATGTGTTTGTGATTGCCTCCCATTATAGCCTATTGGTTCTAGTTCGGTTCGTCGAACGTTCGACGAGCCGAACTCGAGCCAGACCCCCCGTTCGGCGAACCGCCTCGAGCCGAACCGGGACCGGTTCGCTCATCTCTAGTGATCGCTATGACTCATCTGGACAACCCATCTGTCGTCGTTGCCAGGAGGCAGGACACTATGCAAGGGCCTGTCCTTTAAACGAGCCAAACCTGGGGCCGGGGGCCAGTCCTCAGGATTAAGAAGATCAGGCCCAGTTCGCTGCTGTGATCAGTACGTGGGTGGACGTCCTGTCCTGTCCATCGTCCTCGACGGGATCCCTACCCCGGCATTATTGGACACCGGCTCTCAGGTCACCACGATCCCGTATGTCCTTTATCGTAGGTTTTGGTCGGACGACGATCTCCGACCACCGGACCCCTCCCTCACCATCTATGCTGCCAACGGACAACCTATAGACCAGATCGGGGTCAAAGAGGTAACCATAAAGGTGGGAAGGCAGGAAATGAAGGGACAAGGACTGATTGTTGTGGACACTGATATTAGAGAAAGGAACCCGCAAATGATTTTAGGCACTAATGTCATAGAAAATTGCCTAGGGGAAGTGTTGTTGTTGCTTCACCAGATTGTTGAAGGTGCTGAGGGCAGGTCGCAAAGAGCCTTGCAAAAGGAGATCCGAATCATTCTGAGGAAGCAACAGGTAAAACAGACTGGCGGTGAGATTGGTAGTGTGCGGGTGATGGATGCTAACCCCATTGTGATACCCCCACGGAGTGAAATGATGATGTGGTGTAGAGCAGCGGTAGGTCTCAGAGGACAGGATTACCAGGCTGTACTAGAGCCCACTCATTCAGACCACTGGCCCACGATTCTGACAGCCAGGGGGGTAGTTGACGTACACAAGGGACGAGTGCCTGTACGAGTGTTGAACTGTGGGGAGGAGGAAGCCAGACTACCAAGGTACGCTACCATAGCCAAACTGTTTACATGCTCAAATGACGCCATAACACCTGTGGGTCCCCTGACACAAGCTGACTCAAAAGAGGGCGAGACCTCCCAAAAGCAGTTAGAGGATTGGTGCCAGAAACTACACGTGGGGACTGACTCTACACCCGACTACCAGAAACATGGGGTTTACAGGGTCGTGCAGGAATACGAGCAGGTCTTTAGTAAGAACCCACTAGACTTTGGTAGGATCAAAGGGGTGCAACATCACATACCCACAGGCAGTCATCCTCCCATTAAGGAAAGACATAGGCCTATTCCACCAGCCCATTACCAGCGCACAAAGGACATGCTGAAGGACATGAAGGAGGCAGGCGTCATAAGGGACAGTTGTAGCCCCTGGGCGGCTCCCCTGGTCCTGGTGAGGAAGAAGGATGGCACGATGAGGATATGTGTGGATTACAGACGGATAAATCAGATAACACACAAGGATGCCTACCCTTTGCCAAGGATAGAGGAATCCCTCGCTGCCTTGAAAACCTCTAACTACTTTTCTACCCTAGATCTTACTAGTGGCTACTGGCAAGTATCTGTAGCAGAAGAAGATCGGGAGAAGACGGCCTTCACCACCCCAATGGGCCTCTGTGAGTTCAACAGCATGCCATTTGGACTCTGCAATGCCCCCGGGACCTTCCAGAGGCTTATGGAATGCTGCCTAGGGCACCTCAACTTTGAAACCGTCCTGCTCTACCTGGATGATGTCATCGTGTACTCCAAGACCTACGAGGACCACCTGAAACACCTGGCTGAAGTCTTTGAAGCGCTATCCCGATATGGAATGAAGCTGAAACCATCCAAGTGCCATTTACTGAAGCCAAAGGTCCAGTACCTAGGTCACGTGGTCAGTGCAGAAGGAGTAGCACCGGACCCAGAGAAGGTCACAGTCATCCAGGAATGGCCCACACCTACTACCGTTCGGGAGGTACGTCAGTTCCTTGGCTTGGTAGGCTACTACAGAAGGTTCATCAAGGGCTACACGAAAATGGCAGCGCCTTTGCAAGAGCTCCTGGTAGGCCACCCAAAGAAGAAAGGAAAGATCTCCGGCCCGCCATTTCACTGGGGAGAAGCAGAAGAACACTCCTTCAGACAAATGAAAGGGGCCTTGACGGGTGAAGAGATCCTAGCCTACCCTGACTACGGTCTGCCATTCGTACTGTACACAGATGCCAGTAATGTGGGACTGGGAGCAGTGCTTTCACAGGTGCAGGAAGGCAAGGAGCGTGTGATTGCTTACGCCAGCAGGAAGCTCAGGCCTACTGAAAGAAACCCGGAGAATTATAGCTCATTCAAGCTAGAGTTCCTGGCCATGGTATGGGCTATCACAGAGCGGTTCAAGCACTACCTGGCAGCCACCAAATTCACTGTCTTCACGGACAACAACCCCCTGACCCACTTGGATACTGCTAAATTGGGTGCCATGGAGCAGCGTTGGGTAGCCCGACTGGCGAATTATGACTTTACTGTCAAGTATCGAGCTGGCCGCAAGAACGGCAACGCAGATGCTCTGTCCAGGATGCCTCACCTAGCAGACGAGGGTGAAGATGTAGATGATCTTGAAGAGATTGAGCTGCCAGCGTTCCATCGCCATGGAGCAAAACAGTGTCGGCAGTCGCGTGCCAACCGCCAAGAGGTGACCCTGAACCCACTACCTCACTACAACTGGAAGGAGACCCAGGAAAATGATCCAGCGGTAGGCTTGGTAAAGAAACTGATCAGCCAGCCGGGCGCCAGCCTTGACAAAGGAGCCCCACCTGAGGCACAGTACCTATGGAAGGAGAGGGGTCGATTATTCATCTATCAAGACAAACTTTACAGGAGCATCATTGACCCGAGGACGCATGAGAAGGTGTGGCAAGTGATTGTACCACAGAAGGATACGAGGATGGTGCTAGAAGCCTATCACAATGGTGCAGGCCACTTTGGTTGGAAGAAACTGGAGGCCCTACTTAAAGTAAGATTCTACTGGGTGGGCATGAGATCTGCCCTAGAGAAGTGGTGTCGAAACTGCGGGCCCTGCAATCTTAGAAGAAAAGACCAGCACAGCCAGAGAGCACCACTCCAGCCAATCCAAACTAAACGGCCCCTGGAGATCGTGGCCCTGGACCATGTAAAGTTGGCACCCAGCAGACAAGGCTACAACTACGCTCTCACTATGGTTGACCACTACTCCAGATTCCTGGTGGTAGTACCAGTCAAGGACTTGACAGGTCAAACTGCAGCCAAAGCTTTCCAGACACACTTCTGTCGACCACATGGCTATCCAGATCAAGTGCTCACTGACCAAGGACCAGCCTTTGAAGCTGAAGTGTTTAAGGAGTTTTGTAACCTATACGGCTGCCAGAAGATCCGTACTACGCCTTACCATCCTCAGACCAATGGCATGTGTGAGAAAATGAACCACATCATTCTCGACCTTCTGAAGACTCTCCCATTAGAAGAACGAAGTCAGTGGCCAGAAAAACTGCCCGATCTAGTGGACATGTATAACAACATCCCTGTGAGTTCCACGAACTGCACACCGGCATACCTGATGAGGGCCAGACCAGGGAGATTGCCAGTAGATCTGGAAATGGGAGTTGAGACCCCTGAAGACCATCTACAAGGTGCTGATTGGGATTCCAACCGCCAAGCCCAATACAAGAAAGTACAAGAGTGTGTGGAGCGAAGCCTGACTCAGCAGCGTGAGAAACAAGAAAAGGCCTACAATCGAAAAGCACCTGCTGTTCCTTTGATGCCAGGAGATATAGTTCTCAAAAGAAAGAGAAGACGTCATAAACTTGACAATCACTGGGAAGAAGAACCCTATACTGTGTTACCATCGACGCTTAGCAATGAAAAGACATGCCTTATCAGCAAAGATGGAGGAAAAACAACAGCTGTCGTTTCTAGAGATCGCTTAAAGAAATGTCCTGAACAACTAAGAATCCCTGAAGAAATTCCCAACCCTTTGCCAGTTCAAGAACCAAAAGAAAAGATGATCCATACTGTACTTGGAGATTTTCCAGCAAGTTGGCCTCAATACAATGGAGCAGTAGTTATTCCGGTTATTACATTCCCTCAATCTGGAGAAGTAAGAGACCCAGAAGAACCTGTTCAGAACATGGAAGAGCCAAATGTAGCTGAAGCAGAAGACCATGCACTGGTATCAATACCTAGTACACCTATTATTCACATTGAGACACATACATCGGGTGGGAGGACACAACCTCAGACAGATGACAGTATAGTACTGCGTAGATCAACCCGCAGCAACTTTGGTCAGCTCCCATTACGCTATAGAGAAAGTACAGTTTAGTTCAAAGTGACGGTATGAAATGTAATGTTTAACCTGTTATAGTTAAGTAACGTTTAAGCGAAATGTGCCCACAAGGACTATTGTGAGACCTCCTTAAAATGTTAGACCACTGGTTATGAACTGGCTTTAACCACAAACTTTGCATTGTAAAAAGTTGCCTCCTTGGTATCAACCCCAGAGTCTGCCTGTTGAGGGGCATGGCTCTGCACCAACAAGGGGGCACGCCTGTTTATGGGGCCTGCCCTCCAACACTCGGAAGCGGGTACGCCTGTTTATGGGGCCTACCTTACACCACTCTCCTCAGGAGAGGAAGATTGGAGGAAAGGTCTGGGGAATGTGATGGCCCAGCCCTGGTCACCAAAAGGACCGGCGACCTACCTCCTGGAGGTTTTTGGGTGGGTTTCGGACATGTGGGTGGTTGGTAGTGGAATGGTACCTGGCATGTTTAAATGTAAATAATTGCCCCTGTGTGGGAAAAGTTTGTATTTACCTTTTTCTCTTGTCTTTGCAGCCCGAGGACGTGCTGATGATAACTAAGGGGGAATGTGGCACCCCTGACCTGGTCAGGCACCACAGAGTATTGCACCCATGCGGGAGCAATGCTTCCAGGTAATCTCCAAAGGCCAGGATGAGGTGCACACACAAACATATAGTGACCAGGCCTCCCACATTACCAGAGGGGACCCTTGGGTAGCCAGAAGGGGTTAACTTTCAATTCCCAGCTGGGGGTGTGTTCAGGGGCTGGTTGCTAGGAAGCAGGGCAGAGAGAGAGAGGAAGAGAAGGAGTCTGGAGGAAGAAGTTGAAGTGTGTGGAAGGGAGCAGAGGAGCTCTCGTGTCAGACAGGTCCTGAGGAGTGCAGTAGCTGAAAGCGGGGGAGAAAGGAGTACCGTGGGTCGGCCTGAAAATCATCCAGAGAGAAGGGTGGCTGAGTACGGAGATCCCGGTATCCGAGCACACAAGGGGAACTAGGTCCCCAGTACAGGCAGCAGATCATCCAGAGCTGCTTAACCTACAGGTGGAGGGGGTACTTCATGCCCTCACCACGACTACACAGAGCTTGAGCCAAGCAGCAATCACCAGGCCCATAAGGGGACAGGGCCAGAAGCCATCCCACCAAGGCCACGCTGCCGGCAGACGAGCCAGAGAGAGGGGAGCAGGGTGGTAACAGCTTCCCTGGAGGGGTCCTACCACGCTTCAAGCAAAGGATCCTCCTAAAACAGAAAGAGTGCAAGGAAGGCGAGTGGACAGCTACCCTCAGAACGGCCTCCTGGAATTCCTGGTTCAACCTGGTTATCACAGTATCGCCCGGGCATCTCACCGTGACCTCCAAACAGTGAGTAAACACGTTGAAAGACTTCTTGGACTGTGTTTGAGTCATTCTGCGACCTGTGGTCCCACACACATACACCGGGGCCTGGGGCTTGCCTCACTCTCAGGGGGCTAATATACTGACTGCACCCACCATCAGCCCCAGGCATCCCTTAATCTGCAGTGGCGGTCCCCGCTGACCGCAATACTGAGAGTGGCGTCACGACAATCCCAAATAGAAGATTTCCTACCTGTGACCAGACTGTTCCATCCACGTGGAGTCCCTGAAGGTAATGCACAGACACATACTAGCGGGGCTTCACAGCATAACTAGCGTCCTATTTGGAACCGCAACTTCAATGATGACCTCATGGCTGCCATGACCCAAACACCTCACCAGTCATCGTCTGACCATCAATAATGCGGTGACAAGTCATAGGGGTGGGCCTCTGCAAGCCATTTGGGAGGACACCTGATGCCCTGTGGTCTATATGGGACCCCCACATCAGGGGCAGGGCCAAAGAGTTCATTACCGGACCTAGTCTCTGATGCAGTAAGTGCCTGAGCATGGTCAGTAGCATGAAATACAGTCTCTGAAAAAAGACTATCAGCTTTAGCATGGTGTCTCGGCACAAAACAGGACTTAGACCCGGCGCGGAATGCAAGTACCTGTGCAAAGAGGCTTTTGACACTTAGTGTGGGAGCATGCGCTGTATCCCGAAATGAAGACTTAGCGTCAGGAATGGCACAGTCAGGCTGAGCATACTCACTAGGCGAAACACTGTAGTTAGGCTGCAGCTGGGGTAAATCGGCACACGCATGCGCACTAGCTGCCTCTCCACACTTAGACGTGGAGGGGAAATTGCTCTTCGGGTGTGAACTTGGAGATGCTGTCTATGAACAGAAGGAAAAGCTAAAGGAAGCCTCACTTTATATCCCTCCGAATTATCAAATGCAGCAATGAATTCCCTGAGTTTGCTATAACATTAGCGTAGCAAAATGTGCATGAGGGTGTCATGTAGAGGTGCTAGAAATAGCTTGTCACCAGTGGGGCACTAATGGAATACAACAGCCAGTTCTATGATGCCACTAAATGGCAGTATTTTTTGCTATCATTATAGCTTATTAAAAACAGAGCAGGAGGGTGTCATGCACAGGTGCTGCACATAGATTGGCACTAGTGTGACTAGACAAAAGTCCAATAGCCACGTTTAGGATACCACTAGGTTCACTGACTGTTTGCTAATATAATGGCTTAGTAACAATGAGTTTGAGTGTGCAATGCAGGCAGAGGTGCTGCAAATATCTTTGCACTAGTGGGACTATACAGAAGTCCAATAGCCACGTTTAGGATGACACTAAGTTCACTCAGTGTTTGCTAGTATAATGGCTTAGTTATAATGAGTTGGAGTGTGCAATGCAGGCAGACGTGCTGCAAATATCTTTGCACTAGTGTGACTACACAAAAGTACAATAGCCACGTTTAGGATGCCACTAGGTACACTGACTGTTTGCTAGTATAATGGCTTAGTTAAAAAGAGTTGGAGTGTGCAGAGGACAGGAGGGTACAGTGCCAGGATTGTGGGGCTCTGGGTAGAGGAATGGAAGCCTGCCTTTCTATTCCCTCCTAATGGGGAAATGCAGCGACGAAATCCCTGACCTACTCTGTTTTCAGGACCTGTCACCTATGGCTCTGACCCTGCCGGTTTGAGCCCTTAAAAGGACTGATAGAAAGTGCTGTCTAGCGCTGTGTATGGAGCGCATACAGCAGTATCGGCGATAGGACAAAGGACGGAGCTGCGACAGTGATGTCTGACACCCATGACGCAGAAGAGATAATGGCGTCCTGGAGGAAAATGTCCGGTTTTATAATGCAGGGACATGTGACATGGACATCCTATCACACATGCCGTTGCTTCTCTGGCTAAAAGTCCACTTAGCTGTGTGTCTGGGATTGGCTGACATGCTGGCCCGCCCCACAAGACGCGCGCGCTCATATATGTTTGGTTCCACTATGTATTTTTATGCTTATGATTAAGGACTTATCTATATTCCAACTGTCCGAAACGCGTCAAGCCATGATTTTTTTCATGGAACCGATGATGTTTTTCTTGGATTTTTAATCATTGAATAAAGTTTCTACACTTTTATATATTTTTCGTTGGATTTATATTTTTGCTATCCTGGAATTGGTGCTGAGTCCCGTCCTTTCTCCTTGTTATGTGTCTGGGATTGGCTGACATGCTGGCCCGCCCCACAAGACGCGCGCTCTTAGGGAAGGAAGACAAGGGGAAAAAAAAAAAAATGGTGATCGCCATTATACAAACAGGAGTGATCTGAAGGCGCTGTTCACGCACACTATACACTGAAATGTCATAATAGTGTGAGTCACAGAGTGACTTACACTATTACAGCGGAAAGCCAGCTAGGAATTAGCTGTTTTTTTGCTGCTAGAACCGTTCTCGAACGTTTCTAGAACTATCGAGCTTTTGCAAAAAGCTCGAGTTCTAGTTCGATCTAGAACAGGCCCCAAAATCACTCGAGCCTAGAACTGGAGAACCTCGAACCACGAACCGCGCTCAACTCTAGTTGTAACTACAATTGTTTTGACTTTGTCAGCAGTGTATTACCTTACCCATTTGTAATATGGTTTTGCCAGACGTGTATTGCATCTGTCATTTTTTCCTCTTTTTTACATATTTACATATTTATATTTCATAAGATTTTTGTACCCAAAGAGATATGTCATTGTTTTGCATGATACTCCACTTGCTTCGGTTTTATCATTAGAAATAGAAGCTCCGGCCCGGAGAGCCGCCGCCAGTCCAGACATTGGGTGGGATCCCCGCCAGAGTTATGCGATCACGTGATCTTTCTGTAAGGTGCGGAGACTGCCCCGAACACCAGAGAACAATTCCTAGGGCCATATTAGGGCCAGGAGGGATAGTCGACGTAGAGCGGGGGCGCCAATTGCGCAGGTTCTTAGGGCGCCGACCTCCGCGGCAAGGAAGGGGTGAATCTAGGGCATTGTAAGGGTCAAATCCCCTCCCCCTCCCTTGTATTTTCTTAATATTGATATTTATTTCAATTTGAAGGAAATTTATGATTTGGTGTTGGAAGATTCCCTTCCCTTTTAATCGGATACCATTAAAATTTGAATTTTAGGAGTTTCTTTTGTTTTTCCGCTATGTACCTGCGCACACGGGCGGTCACCTAGAATCTTACATTAATGGGTGAAATTTACTGTATCACTCACTGCCCGCACGTGTCTGATCTCAGAGATATGGAGCATAATCAATCCGATTATTTCCCGCATTGACTTCCAGCTCCGCAGTAATCGCAGTAATGGAGGATGGATGTAGATACCGACATTGCTATATAAACCGTCTGGTGCAGACACTAGTACGGAAGATAATGGCGGATATAAGCGGCACCAGCTCTGATGAGGAGGATGTGGTGGCTCTGAGAAGAGCCTTTGTGTTGTACTCGGGTGCAGGACAGATCTAAGCCCTCTCCCCACGGATGCGGCGGGCCAGCTGGATATCTAGAGTCAAAAGAACTGCAGAAGCACAAAGGGCGGTAAATTCAAACTCCCTAACAGTTCCGCATTCAGCCAATCAGCAGAGGAAAGGGCGGAGTTCTCAGTCTGTAAAACACGCCCCGGACACGCGTTATCTCCACAGTTCTCCTTCTGGTCCGACCATCCTCTACATAAAGGAGGAGCCGGCGGCCGTTCATCACTTGTTCTGTTCTATCTGCTCTGAAGATGTCTGGTCGCGGTAAAGGAGGAAAAGGTCTCGGGAAAGGAGGGGCCAAGCGGCACAGGAAGGTGCTCCGTGATAACATCCAGGGCATCACCAAGCCCGCCATCCGCCGTCTCGCCCGCAGAGGAGGCGTCAAGCGCATCTCCGGCCTCATCTACGAAGAGACTCGCGGAGTCCTGAAAGTTTTCCTGGAGAATGTGATCCGTGACGCCGTCACCTACACCGAGCACGCCAAGAGGAAGACCGTCACCGCCATGGACGTGGTGTACGCGCTGAAGCGCCAGGGCCGCACTCTCTACGGCTTCGGGGGTTAATTCTGCTCTATTCTGTTCTGACAACACAAAGGCTCTTCTCAGAGCCACCCACATCTACCTGAAAGGCTACAATGTCCTGCTGCTGTGGGGTGAGCGGAGGGCGGATCTCCTGTGCCCTGGTGAATGCTGTTCACTCTCACTGATCTATCATGTGGCTGATCATGTAACACCGGGGTACATGATGGGGGTGGTATAGCCGAACATGGCGATATCTGAGCACAGTCCATATCCTGCTGTGCTGCGGTCACTACAGAGTAAGAAGCAAAGTTCTGCTGTGAGATGAATGTGTTGATGCTGCTTAATATTTTTAGGATCAGACCCGTGTGGGTGATCGGGTGCAGCGAATATTCACCGGGAATAACGCTGTATGAGGCAGCTGGATAGATGGACGAACTGTGCCGGGTTTATAAACTACTGTGTAATCACCGCGTCTTGGGCACTATAGTCTCGGATCGATGGCGGCCACCGAAGATTAACGATAACCCTTCAGAATAATAATAATGGCGGCTCATCCTCCATCCAGCGCGATCACCGTGTGCGGGGGCAGCAGGTCTGGAGGACAGGACTGCGCTGTATCCGGAGTATTGTAGAGCTGCCCCAGACCTGAATTCTCACAATATAATCCTCCCTATATGCAGAGGCGCAGGCTATAATCAGATGGACGGAGAGCAGCGATTGGGGGGAGGGGGGGCTGTTCACAATAGCGGGAGACAGAAAACTGAAACCGCAGCTGAATACGGTGACACCAAAGGGTTAAACGGATGAGTGCACTTAATGAAATGTGTATATAGGCGGAGCTACAACGAATTTGAAATTCCCGCTCAGTGGTGACGGTTTCTTCTGTCCCTTTTCTGTGACACGTGCTCCTGCCTTCTTTACGGTTTGTCCTGCTGCTGTGGGGTGAGCTGACTGCCGATCTCCGGTGCATGCTGTAACTGTCACTGATCTGTTATGTGAATACAGATAACGCCGGGGTGTATAATCCAGTACAAGTGTCTTCTTCCCGGATTAACACCTTACTGGCCGATACCGCTCCACATGTGTTCTCACACATGCAGCGACTTTACCCCCACATCCTCGTGGAATATTCAGGGTGATCGGTCACATCTACACTTTACCCACAGATCTAGTGTCGCATGATTGTGACCCTTTTAGTGGGGAAATTTGTGGCAGGAAATTGCTGGTTAGTAGCCGCATTAAGTGTTATGTGAAAACCCGGTCTATCTACTCACAGCAAAGACAAATTTCCGCCCTCGGAAGAACAAGACCCTCCATCCCCTGTATATGTTGCGTCGTATACACTATAGAATTGTGAGACCAGTAAAGCAACCGCTGCCCCATCTCCACATGTCCGCTCTGGAGCAGATCAGCCCATTCATTTCATCAGCAAAAACACTAGTGCATGCCCTCATCATCTCCCGCCTTGACTACTGCAACCTCCTGCTCTCTGGCCTCCCAACACTCTTGCACCCCTCCAAACTATCCTAAACTCTGCGGCCGCTTAATCCACCTCTCCCCTCGCTACTCCCCAGCCTCGCCACCCTGCCAATCCCTTCACTGGCTTCCCATCACCCAAGACTCAAAACATTAACCATGACATACAAAGCCATGCACAACCTGTCTCCTCCCTAGTCTCCCGGTACCTACCTGCACGCAACCTCAGATCCTCACAAGATCTCCTTCTCTGCTCCTCTCATCTCCTCTTCTCACAATCGCGTACAAGATTTCTCCCGTGTATCCCCCATACTCTGGAAAGCTCTACCTCAGCACATCAGACTCACCCCTACTGTGGAAAGCTTCAAGAGGAACCTCAAGACCCACCTCTTCCAAGCAGCCTACAACCTACAATAGCCCGAGTCCAGTACACCACTGGGCAACCAGCTCTGTCCTCACCTATTGTGTCCTCACCCATTCCCTGTAGACTGTGAGCCCTCGCGGGCAGGGACCTCTCTCCTCCTGTACCAGTCTGTCTTGTACTGTTAATGACTGTTGTACGTATACCCTCTTTCACTTGCAAAGCGCCATGGAATAAATGACGCTATAATAATAATAATACCCTGAATATCTGCTCTATAAGAAACGCAGCACAGGAGTGCGGATCGTACAGGAATCTATACACCGCCTGGTGCTTCTGTTAAACACGGGGAGAAGTGCTGACATCGACCGATATCGGCAGCCTCAGCTCTGATGAGAAAAATGTGGTGGCTCTTAGAAGAGCCTTTGTGTTGTGGATGATGCGGATCAGTGGCGCTCACTTGCTCTTCTTGCCGCTCTCGGTCTTCTTGGGCAGCAGCACGGCCTGGATGTTGGGCAGGACGCCTCCCTGAGCAATGGTCACCCCACCCAGCAGCCTGTTCAGCTCCTCGTCATTGCGCACGGCCAGCTGCAGGTGCCGGGGGATGATGCGGGTCTTTTTGTTGTCCCGGGAGGCATTGCCGGCCAATTCCAGGATCTCAGCGGTCAGATACTCGAGCACAGCGGCCAGGTAGACCGGAGCGCCGGCGCCCACTCTCTCGGCGTAATTGCCCTTGCGGAGAAGCCTGTGCACACGACCGACCGGGAACTGCAGTCCTGCCCGGGATGAGCGGGTCTTCGCCTTAGCGCGGGCCTTCCCTCCTTGTTTGCCGCGTCCAGACATCGCTCTGATCTTCTCTCCAACAGCTCAAAGAAAACACAATTCTTGTGCGATGTCAGTGCTGGTTCCTCATTCGCTTTTATCAGGTGCTGCCCCGCCCTCCCTTCTCACCATTGGATGGATCTGAAGCCTCTTGTTTAGTGAAGACACCAATGAGATTCAGCGGGCGCAGCCTATGACACTCCCAGATGTCATATGCTGCGCCCGCTGTGCAGACGACTGTATATATCATACACACTGCTGTATACACTGAATTTAAATAAAACGGAAATAAATACAGTTTTAGAAACAAAACTACATACTCATAGATTTTCTTTGGTTTTTAACTTTAGAAAAGCTCTTTTGCTTTTTTGGGGTTCAGCACGAGCCTAGTTTTGCTCTATCCTTCTTGAACTTCTAATGTAAAGAGAGGGAGGGCACTACCCCATAATATGGGGTCTCTTATGGCAGAAAGACTAATTCAGAAAGAAAAGCAAGGAAAGAATGCCATACAACAAGGATCACCATGCATAACTGTAAAATAACTATCTGTATAAAGTGTAGAACACATGACAACAAATGAGTAACAAAAAAAAATCCAAATGATGCTTGGTGTCCCTTATCAACAGATAAATAGAATAAAAGTGTTTGTGTATATAGATATAGCCAGCCACAAAATTGTACAAATTATACTCCAACAGACCATGCAATAGTGCCTGCTAATAGCAAATGTGGTATTATATAGCGCATTTTGCCCTTATGTGCTTCTAATGGTTTCTGACCAAGTGTTTTGTTCTCCGTGGACTTGACTTATCTCCATCTTGCTTCTCGCCTATAGATGGTCTGTATTACATGCATTTTTACCTTGCAACTGCTTATCGCTCACTTGAGCAGTTTTTCATGTACATTGCCGTCATTATTTATCTCCGTTCATAGGGGTCAATAGCACCTACAGATATGCATATTGGTTTTATTGGAATTATCCAATGGGGTGCTCTGCATGAAGCGGGGAAAACGAGCAGCAGAGTATAAATCTCCTGCTCTCTGCGCTGCTCCTCATCACATCTGTTCTCCTCTATACTGAGCTATGGCCAGAACTAAGCAGACCGCTCGTAAATCCACCGGAGGGAAAGCTCCCCGCAAGCAGCTGGCCACTAAGGCCGCCAGGAAGAGCGCTCCGGCCACCGGCGGAGTGAAGAAGCCTCACCGCTACCGGCCAGGCACAGTCGCTCTCCGTGAGATCCGCCGGTACCAGAAGTCCACGGAGCTGCTGATCCGTAAGCTTCCCTTCCAGCGCCTGGTAAGAGAAATCGCCCAGGACTTCAAGACCGATCTCCGCTTCCAGAGCTCGGCCGTCATGGCCCTGCAGGAGGCCAGCGAGGCTTATCTGGTGGGGCTGTTTGAGGACACAAATCTGTGCGCCATCCACGCTAAGAGGGTCACCATCATGCCCAAAGACATCCAGCTGGCCCGCCGCATCCGTGGGGAGAGGGCCTAGATCTGTCCTGCACCCCGAGTACAACACAAAGGCTCTTCTCAGAGCCACCACATCCTCCTCATCAGAGCTGGTGCCGCTTATATCCGCCATTATGTTCCGTACTAGTGTCTGCACCAGACGGTTTATATAGCAATGTCGGTATCTACATCCATCCTCCATTACTGCGATTACTGCGGAGCTGGAAGTCAATGCGGGAAATAATCGGTTTGATCTTGGTCCATATCCCTGAGATCAGACACGTGCGGGCAGTGAGTGATACAGTAAATTTCACCCATTAATGTAAGATTGTAAGTGACCGCCTGTGTGCGCAGGTACATAGCGGCCTACAGCTTAGATCTGTCCTGATCACCTCAATATCAGTCTTATCACAAAGTTCACTTTGAAGAGCTGATCCTTCACATCTGCCTGTTATTTTCCTCTTAGTCCTTTTGTTCTACAAAGTCTTAACAATTGTAGTCACACAACCATAAAGTCATTCCATGAAACAATAAGCATTGATAAAGAATGTACTACAATGCAGGAGGAATTTATTTTTTTTTTTGCAAAAAAAAAAAACGGGATTACATACCTAACCATAATAGACTTTAAATCAATGCAGGGATAACGTGCCAGCAGTGCAAGGGTTTGGATCTAGCAACAAAACTGCTACACACCTGCTTAATTACATGAATGGTATATAGGTAAGTACTACCCTTCTAAAAAAAAAAAAAAGTCATAATTGCAGCCATTTCATCAAATACTAAGTATTGTTTGACAAACAAAGCCATGCACAACCTTCCTTACATCTGTGACCTAGTCTCCCGGTACCTACCTGCACGCAACCTCAGATCCTCACAAGATCTCCTTCTCTGCTGCTCTCTTATCTCCTCTTCCCACAATCGCATACAAGATTTCTCCCGTGCCTCCCCCATACTCTGGAACGCTCTACCCCAGCATAACAGACTCTCCCCTACCGTGGAAAGCTTCAAGAGGAACCTCAAGACCCACCTCTTCCAACAAGCCTACAACCTACAATAGCCCTCAGTCCAGTACACCACTGCACAACCAGCTCTGTCCTCACAAATTGTATCCTCACCCATTCCCTGTAGACTGTGAGCCCTCGCGGGCAGGGTCCTCTCTCCTCCTCGGGGGCAGGGTCCTCTCTCCTCGGGGGCAGGGTCCTCTCTCCTCCTATACCAGTCTTTTTTGTACTGTTAATGATTGTTGTACGTATACCCTCTTTCACTTGTAAAGCGCCATGGAATAAATAATGCTATAATAATATATAATAATATAAAGTTCTGCAAAGCAGCGGAATATTTTTGCAAAAAACCGGGATTAAATACCTAAACATGATAGGATGAACAGAATAGACTCCCCTCACTTCTGGTCTGATGACGCCTGCTCTGTGACACGCAAAATGCGGTTACCTCTTCTGGGGGGGGGGCTCCAGACCCTTGCACTGCTGGCACTTTATCCCTACATTAATTTACATTCTATTCTGTCTTGGTATGTAATCTTTTTTTTTTTTTTGCAAAAAAATCCTTCAGCATTGCAGCACTTGTCAATACTTAATATTTGATGAAATGACTGTATGTTTGTAAATACAACTTCTTTTTTTTTTTTTTTTTTTTTTAAACAAGGCAGTACTAATTGTTTAAGTTTGTAGGGATGTTGTTAAAAGATCCAGACCCTTGCATTGCTGGCACTTTATCCCTGCATTGATTTAAACAGTTTTTTTGGTATGTAATCCCTGTTTTTTTTTTATTTAAAAAACCTTCTACATAGTATTACTTTTTATATCAATAATTATTATTTGCTGGAATGGCTACATGGTTGTGACTACAATTGTTATGAATTTGGCAGCAGGGTGATACTTACCCATATATAATTACACAGGTCTGTAGTGGTTTTTTTCCTGCCAGAAGTCTTGCATCTGTCATCTTCCCGTATTTAACTCATTACTGGCCAAGTATCGGCCGATCCCGCTCCACAATAGTACCCGTTCCCCTGACATATGGCGACTGTGAGAAGAACGGGTATTATTGACTTTGCAAGTAATTGCTGTTAAGCTGATCACTCTTTATGACATTCTGGAGTATATGCAAATTGCCATTAGAAAAACTTAAGCAGTAGACTTTGTAAAAATTAATATTTGTAGCATTCTCAAAACTTTTGGCCATGACTGTATATGCAAGGGAAATCCGTGCAGCTTCGGTGCAGCTGTAATATTAGGCAATGTTCTTGTTGCTTTTCCAGGTTTGAGTTGTCTGGGACTGCTGTATATACATCACAGGGGAGGGTGGGGAGGAATATAGATCACTGGGGAGGCTGGGGGCATAGACATCACTGGGGGGTACATACATCATTGATGGGGAGCACAGACATAGCTGGGGGGGGGCATAAACATTGCTGGGGAGGGCTGGGAGGAATATACATCACTAGGGAAGCAGCAGGGCATAGATGTCACTGGGGATACAAACATCACTGGGCAGCACAGACTGTACTGGGGGTATATACACATCACTGGGTTGCACAGACATAGCTGGGTGCACAAACATTGCTGGGGTTATATACATAGCCAAGGGCAGACAGCCCTGGGGGATGCCGGAGGAACACAGACAGCCCTGGGGGCACAGAGAATGATGGGAGAGGATGGAGGCACAGACAAACCTGGGGGACGCTGGGGGCACAGAGAAGGATGGGAGAGGCTGAAGGCACAGACAGACCTGGGAGAGGCGCGGGGCACAGAGCTCACTGGGGAGACTGGGGGGAGCACAGAGCTCACTGGGGAGACTGGGGGGGCACAGAGCTCATTGGGGAGACTAGGGGGGCCACGGAGATCACTGGGGAGACAAAACAGATCACTGGAGAGACAGCACAGATCACTGGGGAGACGGCACAGATCACTGGGGAAACTGGGGGGGGGCACAGATCACTGGGGAAAAAGAGGGGCACAGAGCGCTGGGGACACAGACAGACCTGGGGGAGTTTGGAGGCAGTTAGAGAACTGGGGGAGGCTTGGATCACTGAGTGCTGGAGGTGGCTGCAGGCATGGAGAGGAGGAGCTGCCGCGGGGCACAAGGAGCCACCACCGCCGGGCACAGGGAGCCACCACCGCGTACAGTGAGCTGACACCGCTGGGTACAGGGAGCCACGGCTGGGCACAGGGAGCCGCCACCACCGCCGGGAACAGACCTGGGGGAGGATTGGCAGTCAATCCTCTCCTGTTTGATTCTAGCGCTCCTCACGCCGACCCCACCTACAAAGTATGTCCTCACGTAGGCAGTGCCAGCGTGGGGACGTAGTCTTTCAGGTACAGGAAATGCAGTGTTCAGCATTGAACGCGCTGTGTGGGGTTTTAAAGGGCCAGCAGCCAGCAAGATGCGACTGCAGTCCCCAGGAATCAGCCTGGGGGCCGCAGAATAAGTCTTCTCGGGCCGGAGGTTCCCCACCGCTGCTCTAGCTGTTGATCCACTAGGAATTGATGATGTAAGAGGGAGGATTTTATATGAATAAACCTACAATAAAGCCTCTGATTGCACAGGGCACAGAGCTCCATTGTACAGAGCAGCGTCTCTGTGTCCTTTATTCTAGAGGGAGAGGAAAAGAGGTTTTTTTTCTTCTATTAAAATTACTAAAAATAATCAAAAAAAATAGAATGTCATTTTATTACACTTTTTATAAAATAATAAACATCACAAATCAGCAAATAACATGGACATATTTGGTGTCCCTGTAATCGTAAAGACTTGAACAAGACAGCGATCAGACTATTTATGGGGATTGGTAAATGGCGGGAAAAAAATAGCGCAAATTATTTTTATTTATTAAATCCCATAAAAATGTAATAAAAATGCATCGCTGAGGCCGTGTTCACACGTAGTGTAAATGCTGCATTTTATCTGCAGGTGTCCGCACCACGAAGACAATAACATTCTTCTCTGATTATTGCGTGTTTGCGGTATTTATTATGCATTGTCCCCTTATTTGATACGTTTTGTGTTGATGTGAATCCTGAAGATTATAAAGAAAAAAACACCAAATCCGCACAGTTCAGCAGCGACTTCAGACCGAGGACTGAGATTTCATTACGTCTCATCCACTTTGCTTGGACATTTAGTCCGTGTTCACATGTAGTGTAAATGCTGCATTTTTTTTCTGCTGTTTTTTTGCACACATATTTTGCTGTGTTTAATTGTCCAAGTAAAGTGGATTCCATGAGAACACGCCGCTGATCTCTGCAGTTTTGATGCTTTTTTTCTCTGGAGGTTTCTATGTAGAACTTAAAAAAACGCAGGAAAAAGCCTCTCTACAATAAAAACACTTAAAAACACAGATTCACATCTGAACCAAAAACGCATTAAATAATGGAGAAAAGGTAGAAAAAATGCAGGAAAATTCAGAGAAGATTGTTATTGCATAGTATAGTGCAGACAGCGGCAGAAACAAAAATAAACAATTGATGCAACGTGTGAACATGGCCTTATAGGCACAAATAAGCAACATGTCATATAGTGACACATAGAAATAAGAAAAATCTGGCTGCTATGACTATTAACGAACAGTCCGGGGCATCTACTGAATGACCCTTACTGCCAAATGGGTGTGGCTAGGGGCGTGGTCAAAATTTGCTGCTGCGCGCAACGCATGATTTGTCCATCTTTCCTTATTTCAAAAGTTGGGAGGTATGCATATACTGCTGTGCACCTTCCATGCTGTCTACTTCCTATATTGTACTTTTTACACCCATATAAAGCTTTCATAGAAATATTCAGTTACTCCAAACAGTCCAGTATTAGTAGAATATGCAAAGCCCATACAGCGCAGTATACAGCAATATAGTGCGGACAGACCAATCACTCCCGGCCTGAGAAGACTAAATATATGGAGAGAAGGTATGCACACCAGTGACTATGCAAGGGGAATACATGTAATAGGAGAAACTGCTGTGTGAATACTGACATGAATTTAGTGATTTTTTTTTAGGTTCTTGCACCCAGTTCAGACTTAGAATGGTGTTCCAAATGTTATTTCTTATTCGAGAAGACGAAATAAACCGAATCACCGCGTGTACCGAGAACAAAGAGTGGAAACTCTCAGCCATAAAGCGGGAATTTCAAATTTAACGCTCAGCCAATCAGCAGTCAGTAAGGCTCTGGCTCCGCCCATAGACGCTATGTTAACCCCTTCACGACCGCGGGCCGTAAAATTACGTCCTATTTTAACGTGACTTAACGACCAGGGACGTAATTTTACGGCCTAAACTTCATTTGATTGCCGTGGCCATAGCAACGGCTTTCAAATGATGTCCCCTGCTGTTTCTTACAGCAGGGGACCTTTGCTTGACCCCAGGGGGGGCGGCATCGCCACCCCCTATCGACGATCGATGTGATTGGCTGTTCAAATCTGAACCGCCAACCACATCGATCGCACTAATTTCGGCAAAAATAATGCCCGAATTAGTGCGATCCTGTGAGATCCAGCTATGAGATGCCGCAGCTGCAGCAGCATATCATAGGTGGACCTCAAACATGCCGCCCCCAGCCCCTGCAGCACTGATTGGAGCGATCGTGCTATGACGCGCAATCGCTCCAATCAGTGTGCAGTGGGGCGGTCTGATCTGCCGGTGGCCGCCCTCCCCAGGCCTGTGCTGGCCTGCGAGCCCTCCCCCAACATGGCTGCAGCGTGCAGTGGCTGGTACTTGTGGTACCACGCCACCGCTGCTGCCGCCGCCGCCTCTGATGTCTCCGCCGCTGCAGCTCTAATGGTAAGTATTCCGCTCCCTGCGCCCTCCCGTGAAGGCCCCTGCGCGCTCCCGTGAAGGCCCCTGCCCGTGCCCCCCCCGATCTGCCCCCCTACGCCCCGATCTGCCCCCCTACGCCCCGATCTGCCCCCCCGGCATCCCGATCTGCTACCACCGCTGCTGCTGAGGTCACCGCTGCTGCTGCAAAGTGAGTACTGTGCTCACTTTGCAGCCCGTGCGCGCTCCCGTGGTGCCCCTGCGCGCTGCCGTGATAGCCCCTGCCGTGCCCCCCCCCGCGATCTGCTCCCCCCAACCACCCCCCCCCCCCCGACATCCCGATCCGCTCCCCCCGCGATCTGACTGCCTCCCCCATTATTTCTATTCTGCTTCTGCAGCTCCCTCTCCGGTCTCCCCCTCTGCTCTCCCCCCCCTCCCCCTCTGCTCTCCCCCCCTCCCCCTCTGCTCTCACCCCCCCCCCTCTGCTCTCACCCCCCCCTCTCCCCCTCTGCTCTCCCCCGACGTCCTCTTACCTGTCTTCACCGGCCTGATCACATCTGCGTCCATCGCTGGGTCCTTCCTGGGCATTCTGCTGATCTGCCTGCTGCTCCTGTAAAGCTGTCCATCTCTCTGCCATCTGTTCCTCTGCAGCTCTTCTGGTCAGTGATCCTCCTGCTAGTCCTCTGGGTACTGTGAGTATAACTTTTTTTTTTTTTCCGTATCCCCTGTCAATTTTTACACCTCATCCGTCCGTGCGTCCCGCCAAGCGCTGATCAGGGATGCAGATAACGGATCGGCATCCCTGCTCAATTTTTGGCGTGACTTTTTTTTTCCGTATCCCCGACGCTTTTTGTATCGCATCCGTCCGTGCGTCCCGCCAAGCGCTGATCAGGGATGCAGATAACGGATCGGCATCCATGGTCAATTTTTGGCGTGACTTTTTTTTCCGTATTCACGACGCTTTTTGTATCGCATCCGTCCGTGCGTCCCGCCAAGCGCTGATCAGGGATGCAGATAACGGATCGGCATCCATGGTCAATTTTTGGCGTGACTTTTTTTTCCGTATTCACGACGCTTTTTGTATCGCATCGGTCCGTGCGTCCCGCCGAGCGCTGATCAGGGATGCAGATAACGGATCGGCATCCATGGTCAGTTTTTGGCGTGACTTTTTTTTCCGTATCCCCGACGCTTTTTGTATCGCATCCGTCCGTGCGTCCCGCCAAGCGCTGATCAGGGATGCAGATAACGGATCGGCATCCATGGTCAATTTTTGGCGTGACTTTTTTTTCCGTATTCACGACGCTTTTTGTATCGCATCCGTCCGTGCGTCCCGCCAAGCGCTGATCAGGGATTCAGATAACGGATCGGCATCCATGGTCAATTTTTGGCGTGACTTTTTTTTCCGTATTCACGACGCTTTTTGTATCGCATCGGTCCGTGCGTCCCGCCGAGCGCTGATCAGGGATGCAGATAACGGATCGGCATCCATGGTCAGTTTTTGGCGTGACTTTTTTTTCCGTATCCCCGACGCTTTTTGTATCGCATCCGTCCGTGCGTCCCGCCAAGCGCTGATCAGGGATGCACATAACGGATCGGCATCCATGGTCAATTTTTGGCGTGACTTTTTTCCGTATTCACGACGCTTTTTGTATCGCATCCGTCCGTGCGTCCCGCCAAGCGCTGATCAGGGATGCACATAACGGATCGGCATCCCTGCTCAATTTTTGGCGTGACTTTTTTCCGTATTTGCGACGCTTTTTGTATCGCATCCGTCCGTGCGTCCCGCCAAGCGCTGATCAGGGATGCACATAACGTATCTGCATCCATGGTCAATTTTTGGCGTGACTTTTTTTTTTACGTATCCCCGACGCTTTTTTTTATCGCATCCGACCGTGCGTCCTGCAGCGGCCGATCAGTGCACTGCGTCTGTGCGTTTGAAAAGTCAAATGGCGCTCCTTCTCTTCTGAGCCCCGCCATTTGCCCAAACAATTACTTTCCACCACATATGAGGTATCTGCGTACTCAGGAGAAATTGCACAATACGTTTTATGGTGCATTTTTTCCTGATAGCCTTGTGAAAAAAAAAGCTACCTAGTTGAAGCAACCGTTTTGTGGTAAAAAAAAAAATTTTTCTTTTCACGGCTCAACGCTATAAACTTCTGTGAAGCCCCCAGGTGTTCAAAGTGCTCACCAAACATCTAGAAAAATTATTTGAGGGCTCTAGTTTCCAAAATGGTGTCACTTGTGGGGGAGCTCCACTGTTTAGGCACCATAGGGGGTCTCCAAACGTGACATGGCGTCCGCTAATGATTCCAACCAATTTTGCTGTCAAATGGCGCTCCTTCTCTTCTGAGCCCCGCCATGCGCCCAAACAATTACTTTCCACCACATATGAGGTATCTGCGTACTCAGGAGAAAATGCACAATACATTTTATGGTGCATTTTTTCCTGATAGCCTTGTGAAAAAAAAAGCTACCTAGTTGAAGCAACCGTTTTGTGGTAAAAAAAAAATTTTTTCTTTTCACGGCTCAACGCTATAAACTGCTGTGAAGCCCCCAGGTGTTCAAAGTGCTCACCAAACATCTAGAAAAATTATTTGAGGGCTCTAGTTTCCAAAATGGTGTCACTTGTGGGGGAGCTCCACTGTTTAGTCACCATAGGGGGTCTCCAAACGTGACACGGTGTCCGCTAATGATTCCAACCAATTTTGCTGTCAAATGGCGCTCCTTCTCTTCTGAGCCCCGCCATGCGCCCAAACAATTACTTTCCACCACATATGAGGTATCTGCGTACTCAGGAGAAAATGCACAATACATTTTATGGTGCATTTTTTCCTGTTACCCTTGTGAAAAAAAAAGATACCTAGTTGAAGCAACCGTTTTGTGGTAAAAACATTTTTTTTCTTTTCACGGCTCAACGCTATAAACTTTTGTGAAGCCCCCAGGGGTTCAAAGTGCTCACCAAACATCTAGAAAAATTATTTGAGGCCTCTAGTTTCCAAAATGGGGTCACTTGTGGGGGAGCTCCATTGTTTAGGCACCTCAGGGGGTCTTCAAACCCGACATGGCGTCCGCTAACAGGTGCAGCTAATTTTGCACTCAAAATTTCAAATGGCGCTCCTTGCCTTCCGAGCACTGCTGTGTGTCCAAACATTTGATTTCCACCACATATGAGGTATCTGCGTACTCAGGAGAAAATGCACAATACATTTTATGGTGCATTTTTTCCTGTTACCCTTGTGAAAAAAAAAGCTACCTAGTTGAAGCAACCGTTTTGTGGTAAAAAAAAAATTTTTTCTTTTCATGGCTCAACGCTATAAACTTTTGTGAAGCCCCCAGGTGTTCAAAGTGCTCACCAAACATCTAGAAAAATTATTTGAGGCCTCTAGTTTCCAAAATGGGGTCACTTGTGGGGGAGCTCCATTGTTTAGGCACCTCAGGGGGTCTTCAAACCCGACATGGCGTCCGCTAACAGGTGCAGCTAATTTTGCACTCAAAAATTCAAATGGCGCTCCTTGCCTTCCGAGCACTGCTGTGTGTCCAAACATTTGATTTCCACCACATATGAGGTATCTGCGTACTCAGGAGAAAATGCACAATACATTTTATGGTGCATTTTTTCCTGTTACCCTTGTGAAAATAAAAGCTACCTAGTTGAAGCAACCGTTTTGTGGTAAAAAATTTTTTTTTTCTTTTCACGGCTCAACGCTATAAACTTTTGTGAAGCCCCCAGGGGTTCAAAGCGCTCACCAAACATCTAGAAAAATTATTTGAGGCCTCTAGTTTCCAAAATGGGGTCATTTGTGGGGGAGCTCCATTGTTTAGGCACCTCAGGGGGTCTTCAAACCCGACATGGCGTCCGCTAACAGGTGCAGCTAATTTTGCACTCAAAAATTCAAATGGCGCTCCTTGCCTTCCGAGCACTGCTGTGTGTCCAAACATTTGATTTCCACCACATATGAGGTATCTGCGTACTCAGGAGAAAATGCACAATACATTTTATGGTGCATTTTTTCCTGTTACCCTTGTGAAAAAAAAAGCTACCTAGTTGAAGCAACCGTTTTGTGGTAAAAAATTTTTTTTTTCTTTTCACGGCTCAACGCTATAAACTTTTGTGAAGCCCCCAGGGGTTCAAAGTGCTCACCAAACATCTAGAACAATTATTTGAGGGCTCTAGTTTCCAAAATGGGGTCACTTGTGGGGGAGCTCCATTGTTTAGGCACCTCAGGGGGTCTTCAAACCCGACATGGCGTCCGCTAATGAGTGCAGCTAATTTTGCGTTCAAAAATTCAAATGGCGCTCCTTCCCTTCCGAGCTCTGCCGTGCGCCCAAACAATTGATTTTTACCACATATGGGGTATCAGCGTACTCAGGAGAACATGCACAATAAATTGTATTGTGTTCTTTCTCTTTTCTCCCTTGTAAAAATGAAAATTTTATGGCTAAAGTAACATTTTTGTGTTAAAAAGTAAAATTTTCATTTTTTCCTTCCACATTGCTTTGGTTCCTGTGAAGCACCTAAAGGGTTAATAATCTTATTGGATGTGGTTTTGAGCAGTGTGAGGGGTGTAGTTTTTAGAATGGGGTCACTTTTGGGTATTTTCTGTCACCTCGGCCTCTCAAAGTCACTTCAAATGTGATGTGGTCCCTAAAAAAATTATTTTGTAAATTTTGTTGGAAAAATGAGAATTTGCTGATGACCTTTGACCCCTTCTAACTTCCTAACGGAAAAAAAATTTGTTTCGAAAATTGCGCTGATGTAAAGTAGACAAGTGGGAAATGTTATTTAGTAACTATTTTGTGTGACATATCTCTCAGATTTATGGGCATAAATTTTCAAAGTTTGAAATTTGCGAAATTTTCAAAATTTTCGCCAAATTTCCTAAATTTTCACAAATAAACGCAAAAAATATCGGCCTCAACTTACCACTGACATGAAGTACAATATGTCACGAAAAAACAATCTCAGAATCGCCAGGATCCGTTGAAGCGTTCCAGAGTTATAACCTGTCAAAGTGACACTGGTCAGAATTGCAAAAAATGGCCCGGTCATTAGGGTGTTTTAGTGGCCGGGGGTGAAGGGGTTAACCTGTTACTGCCCGCGATGTTCCCAGTTTTCTAGTACCCCCATATAGTACTGTTCTCTCCATACCCCCGTAAATCTCAAAATGGTTGTGTATACTGACATTCCAACTATATAACACTATATACCGCGTTATTGTGCTGTATAGCCAGTCTCTCCAGTATCAGGCTCTGCTGTAGACAATGTGGTGGCTCTTAGAAGAGCCTTTGTGGTGTGGAGGATGGGAGCAGCAGTGGTGATCACTTGGCGCTGGTGTACTTGGTGACGGCCTTGGTGCCCTCGGACACGGCGTGCTTGGCCAGCTCTCCCGGCAGCAGCAGGCGCACGGCGGTCTGGATCTCCCGGGAGGTGATGGTGTGGCGCTTGTTGTAATGAGCCAGGCGGGAGGCTTCCCCTGAGATGCGCTCGAAGATGTCACCGACGAAGCAGTTCATGATGCCCATGGCCTTGGAGGAGATGCCGGTGTCGGGGTGCACCTGTTTCAGCACCTTGTACACGTAGATGGCATAGCTCTCCTTCCGGCTCTTCCTCCGCTTCTTGCCGTCCTTCTTCTGAGTCTTGGTCACGGCTTTCTTGGAGCCCTTCTTGGCGGCTGGGGCGGACTTGGCAGGATCAGGCATGATGAGACCAGAAAGACAACGTCACAAGAGAAGAGATTAGTGATCCTGCTCCTCCCAGAGCGGCCGTATTTATAGACCGGCCATGCAAATGAGCACTGATGTCACATCATGGATGAAAAAGGCATGTGACTTGTGAAAACGTCATGATCACCGCCCCTGCAGCTCATTGGAGGATCCACAAGTCTCATTTCCATGGCTGACCAGATTCAGTCAATGACAGGAGAGGAGGGCGGAGCAGCCGCTTATAAAACACTCCGGAGCCGCACACGCGTCACATTGCAGTTCTTTATCTGCTGATCTTTGGAAACGCAGCGATGTCTGGACGCGGCAAACAAGGAGGGAAGGCCCGCGCTAAGGCCAAGACCCGCTCATCCCGGGCAGGACTGCAGTTCCCGGTCGGTCGTGTGCACAGGCTTCTCCGCAAGGGCAATTACGCCGAGAGAGTGGGCGCCGGCGCTCCGGTCTACCTGGCCGCTGTGCTCGAGTATCTGACCGCTGAGATCCTGGAATTGGCCGGCAATGCCGCCCGAGACAACAAGAAGACCCGCATCATCCCCCGGCACCTGCAGCTGGCTGTGCGCAATGACGAGGAGCTGAACAGGCTGCTGGGTGGGGTGACCATTGCCCAGGGAGGCGTCCTGCCCAACATCCAGGCCGTGCTGCTGCCCAAGAAGACCGAGAGTAGCAAGAAGAGCAAGTGACGCCGCTGACCCCGCATCCTCCACAACACAAAGGCTCTTCTAAGAGCCACCACATCCTCCTCATCAGAGCTGGTTCCGCTGATATCGGCCGATGTCTGAACTTATCGGATTGTCTGATAGAACAGGAGCACCAGGCAGTGTATAGATATATGTACTACCCGCACTCCTGTGCTGCGTTTCCTACAGAGCAGATGTTCAGGGCGTGAAATGAATGGGCTGATCTGCTCCAGAGCTGACATCATGTGGTGATGGAGCAGCGGTTGCTTTTCAGTTGGCACAATTCTATAGTGTATACAGCAGCGCTCAGTATATACAGGGGAGGGAGGGTCTTGTGCTGAGGACAGAGATTTATTGTCTTTGCCGTGAAGTGGAGACGCCGGGTTTTCATATAACTTAGTGCGGCTACCTAGAAGCAATCTTACAGAAGTCACAAACTTCCCCGCTAAATAGGGTCACAGTCATGCGCAGCCGGAACTATGGATACAGGTAGATCTGCCCAATCACCTCGTATGTTCTAGCAGGATGTGGGCGCTGCAGGGGTTTGGGGGGTACAATAATACCCGTTCTCCTCACAGTCGCCATATGTCAGGGCAACGGGTACTGTTGTGGAGCGGGATCGGCCGATACTTGGCCAGTAATGAGTTAAATACGGGAAGGAGACGCTTGTACTGGATTATACACCCCGGTGTTATCTGTATTATCAGACACATGACAGATCAGTGACAGTTACAGCATTCCCCGGAGATCGGCAGTCAGCTCACCCCACAGCAGCAGGACAAACTAAAGAAGGCAGGAGCACGTGTCACAGAAAAGGAACAGAAGAAACCGTCACCACTGAGCGGGAATTTCAAATTCGTTGTAGCTCCGCCTATATACACGTCATGTCATTAAGAGCGCTCATCCGTGTGTTAACCCTTTGGTGTCACCGTATTCAGCTGCGGTTTCAGTTCCTTTTCAGTCTCCGCTGCTGTGACCCTCCGGCCGTTATTGTGAACATCCCCCCAATCGCTGCTCTCCGTCCATCTGATTATAGCCTGCGCCTCTGCATATAGGGGAGATTATATTGTGAGGATTCAGGTCTGGGGCAGCTCTACAATACTCCGGATACAGCGCAGTCCTGTCCTCCAGACCTGCTGCCCCCGCACACGGTGATCGCGCTGGATGGAGGATGAGCCGCCATTATTATTCTGAAGGGTTATCATTAATCTTCGGTGGCCGCCATCGATCCGAGACTAAAGTGCCCAAGACGCGGTGATTACACAGTAGTTTATAAACCCGGTACAGTTCGTCCATCTATCCAGCTGCCTCATACAGCGTTATTCCCGGTGAATATTCGCTGCACCCGATCACCCACACGGGTCTTCTCCTATAAATATCATGCGGCATTAACACATTCATCTCACAGCAGAACTTTGCTTCTTACTCTGTAGTGAGCGCAGCACAGCAGGATATGGACTGTGCTCAGATATCTCCATGTTCGGCTATACAAGCCCCATCATGTACCCCGGTGTTACATGATCAGCCACATGATAGATCAGTGAGAGCGAACAGCATTCACCAGGGCACAGGAGATCCGCCCTCCGCTCACCCCACAGCAGCAGGACATTGTAGCCTTTCAGGTAGATGTGGGTGGCTCTGAAAAGAGCCTTTGTGTTGTCAGAACAGAATAGAGCAGAATTAACCCCCGAAGCCGTAGAGAGTGCGGCCCTGGCGCTTCAGCGCGTACACCACGTCCATGGCGGTGACGGTCTTCCTCTTGGCGTGCTCGGTGTAGGTGACGGCGTCACGGATCACATTCTCCAGGAAAACTTTCAGGACTCCGCGAGTCTCTTCGTAGATGAGGCCGGAGATGCGCTTGACGCCTCCTCTGCGGGCGAGACGGCGGATGGCGGGCTTGGTGATGCCCTGGATGTTATCACGGAGCACCTTCCTGTGCCGCTTGGCGCCGCCTTTCCCGAGACCTTTTCCTCCTTTACCGCGACCAGACATCTTCAGAGTGGTGAGAACAGAACAAGTAATGAACGGCCGCCGGCTCCTCCTTTATGTAAAGGATGGTCGGACCAGAAGGAGAACTGAGGAGATGACGCGTGTCCGGGGCGTGTTTTATAGACAGAACTCCGCCCTTTTCTCTGCTGATTGGCTGAATACGGAACTGTTAGGGAGTTTGAATTTTACCGCCCTTTCTGCTTCTTCTGCAGTTCTTTTGACTCTAATATAACTTCTTCCCCATGAGAATTATCCCAAATACAGTCCATAGATAAAATCCACCGAACACTAATGTGTTATGTAAGCACCTTTCCAGATCTCCGTCATTATCTCCCCAGTCGCTTATTCCTGCAGTCTATGTACAGATCAATTCCACAGCTACAAGCAGGAGGTCCGTGCTATAACATGAGCTTACATTTTCCCAGAGAAGCGGCCTCATACTCAGGCGCCAATGTCCGGTGTGTGGAGGGATATAAACGGCTTCATCTATCACCAGCCAGAGGATGAAGATTGCTGAGTAGTAGTGCAGAGCAGGCACGGGATGATGGGAGCAGTAGTTAGGCAGCAGTCACACGGCCGTATAACTGGGGCGGGGATCGCACACAATGCTCCGACTGGCGGAGGCTCTTCCTGACCGGAGCGTGAGAGGTCCATAGCAATAGAAGCTTGGTAATATCTGAAGGATTTAGCTTTTTCTAAGGAACTACTAGTAAAAAGATCGAGTAAATAGAGAGACCTCAGGGAGACCTGTTTGGTTACCCATGGGGTGTCTGCAAAACCACTAATAAAAAAATGAAAAGAAAAACTGGAGAAATAAGTGGGGTATCCTGCAAAACAATGACACATTTATTTGGGTACAAAAACCATATCAGATACAAATATTGAATATAAAAAAAAGAGGAAAAGATGATAGATGCAATAGACGTCTGGCAGGAAAAAAAAACACTACAGACCTGTGTAATTACATATGGGTAAGTACCACCCTGCTGCCAAAGTCATAACAATTGTAGTCACAACCATGTAGCCATTCCATCAAATAATTATTATTTATATATAAAATTATACTATGTAGGAGGAATAAAAAAAAACAGGGATTACATACCATTAAACAGTTTAAATCAATGCAGGGATAAAGTGCCAGCAATGCAAGGGTCTGGATATTTTAACAAAACCCCTACAAACGTACACAATTAGAACTGCCGTCCTTAAAGAAAAAAAAATGTACTCACAAACATAGTCATTTCATCAAATATTAAGTACTGACAAGTGCTGCAATGCTGGAAGATTTTTTTTTAAACAAAAACAGGGATTACATACCAAAACAGAATAGAATAGAATGTAAATCAATGTAGGGATAAAGTGCAAGAGTGTGGAGTCCCCTCAGGAGAGGTAACAGCATTTTGCGTGTCACAGAGCAGGCTTCATCAGACCAGAAGTGAGGGGAGTCTATTCTATTCAACCTATCATGTTTAGGTATTTAATCCCTGTTTTTTTGCAATAATATTCCTCCTGCTTTGCTGCACTCAATATGTCAATCAATACTTAGTATTTGATGAAATGGCTGCACGTTTGGGACTACAATTATGACTTTTTTTTTTTTTTAGAAGGGTAGTACTTACCAATATACCATTCATGCAATTAAGCAGGTGTGTGGCAGTTTTGTTGCTAGATCCAAACCCTTGCACTGCTGGCACTTTATCCCTGCATTGATTTAATCTATTATGGTTAGGCACGTAATCCCTGTTTTGTTTTTTTTTTTTGCAAAAAAAAATTCCTCCTGCATTGTAGTACATTATATATCAATGCTTATTGTTGCATGGAATGACTTTATGGTTGTGTGACTACAATTGTTATGACTTTGTAGAACAAAAGGACTAAGAGGAAAATAACAGGCAGATGTGAAGGATCAGCTCTTCAAAGTGAACTTTGTGGTGATAAGACTGATATTGAGGTGATCAGGACAGATCTAAGCTGTAGTCCGCTATATACCTGCGCACACGGGCGGTCACTTACAATCGTACATTAATGGGTGAAATTTACTTTCACTCACTGCCCGCACGTGTCTGATCTCAGGGATATGGACTGGGATCAAACCGATTATTTCCCGCATTGACTTCCAGCTCCGCAGTAATCGCAGTAATGGAGGATGGATGTAGATACCGACATTGCTATATAAACCGTCTGGTGCAAACACTAGTACGGAACATAATGGCGGATATAAGCGGCACCAGCTCTGATGAGGAGGATGTGGTGGCTCTGAGAAGAGCCTTTTAGTGATAAGCGAGTATGCTTGTAACTACTCGGTACTCGCACGAGTATCACTGTACTCGGGCTGCTCGGCGGGTACCGAGTAATTTTGCAATACTCGTGCTTTACTCGTGGTCTTCATCCCTGCATGTTGGCGCTCTTTTGAGAGCCAGCCCTCATGCAGGGATTGGCTGGCAGACCACTGCAATGCCACAGCCCTGTTAGTTGTGGAATTGCAGTGATTGGCCGGCCTGCACAGCGTGACCGAGCCTTTATACCGGCCGGCGCGCTGTGCTCTGTACACAGCCATCTCATATTCCCTGCTTTCCACGCCCACAGGCGCCTATGATTGGTTGCAGTGAGACACGCCCCCACGCTGAGTGACAGGTGTCACACTGCACCCAATCACAGCAGCCGGTGGGCGTGTCTATACTGTGCAGTAAAATAAATAAATAAATAATTAAAAAAACAGCGTGCGGTTCCCCCCAATTTTAATACCAGCCAGATAAAGCCATACAGCTGAAGGCTGGTATTCTCAGGATGGGGAGCCCCACGTTATGGGGAGCCCCCCACCCTAACAATATCAGTCAGCAGCTGGCCAGAATTGCCGCATACATTATATGCGACAATTCTGGGGCTGTACCCGGCTCTTCCCGATTTACCCTGGTGCGTTGGCAAATCGGGGTAATAAGGAGTTATTGGAAGCCCATAGCTGCCAATAAGTCCTAGATTAATCATGTCATGCGTCTATGAGACACCCTCCATGATTAATCTGTAAGTTACAGTAAATAAACACACACACCAGAAAAAATCCTTTATTAGAAATAAAAAACACACACATATACCCTGGTTCACCACTTTAATCAGCCCGAAAAAGCCCTCCTTGTCCGGCGTAATCCAGGATGATCCAGCGTCGCATCCATCGCTGCTGCATGGAGGTGACCGGAGCTGCAGAAGACTCCGCCGCTCCGGTCACCTCCACACAGCAAATGAACACAGCCGCGCGATCAGCTGCTGTCACTGAGGTTACCCGCTGTCACCGCTGCATCCACCGGTGGCCGCGGGTAACCTCAGTGACAGCAGCTGATCGCGCGGCTGTGTTCATTTGCTGTGTGGAGGTGACCGGAGCGGCTGTGTGTGCTGCGGCTCCGGTCACCTCCATGCAGCAGCGCTGGATGCGACGCTGGATCATCCTGGATTACGCCGGACATGGAGGGCTTTTTCGGGCTGATTAAAGTGGTGAACCAGGGTATATGTGTGTGTTTTTATTTCTAATAAAGGATTTTTTCTGGTGTGTGTGTTTATTTACTGTAACTTACAGATTAATCATGGAGGGTGTCTCATAGACGCCTGACATGATTAATCTAGGACTTATTGGCAGCTATGGGCTGCCAATAACTCCTTATTACCCCGATTTGCCAACGCACCAGGGCAAATCGGGAAGAGCCGGGTACAGTCCCAGAACTGTCGCATATAATGTATGCGGCAATTCTGGGCGGCTGTTGGCTGATATTGTTAGGGTGGGGGGCTCCCCATAACGTGGAGCTCCCCATCCTGAGAATACCAGCCTTCAGCCGTATGGCTTTATCTGGCTGGTTTTAAAAATGGGGGGAACCGCACGCCGTTTTTTTTAATTATTTATTAATTTTAATTATTAATTTTAATTATTTATTAAATAATTTAAAAAAACGGCGTGCGGTTCCCCCCATTTTTAAAACCAGCCAGATAAAGCCATACAGCTGAAGGCTGGTATTCTCAGGATGGGGAGCCCCACGTTATGGGGAGCCCCCCACCCTAACAATATCAGTCAGCAGCTGGCCAGAATTGCCGCATACATTATATGCGACAATTCTGGGGCTGTACCCGGCTCTTCCCGATTTACCCTGGTGCGTTGGCAAATCGGGGTAATAAGGAGTTATTGGAAGCCCATAGCTGCCAATAAGTCCTAGATTAATCATGTCATGCGTCTATGAGACACCCTCCATGATTAATCTGTAAGTTACAGTAAATAAACACACACACCAGAAAAAATCCTTTATTAGAAATAAAAAACACACACATATACCCTGGTTCACCACTTTAATCAGCCCGAAAAAGCCCTCCTTGTCCGGCGTAATCCAGGATGATCCAGCGTCGCATCCATCGCTGCTGCATGGAGGTGACCGGAGCTGCAGAAGACTCCGCCGCTCCGGTCACCTCCACACAGCAAATGAACACAGCCGCGCGATCAGCTGCTGTCACTGAGGTTACCCGCTGTCACCGCTGCATCCACCGGTGGCCGCGGGTAACCTCAGTGACAGCAGCTGATCGCGCGGCTGTGTTCATTTGCTGTGTGGAGGTGACCGGAGCGGCTGTGTGTGCTGCGGCTCCGGTCACCTCCATGCAGCAGCGCTGGATGCGACGCTGGATCATCCTGGATTACGCCGGACATGGAGGGCTTTTTCGGGCTGATTAAAGTGGTGAACCAGGGTATATGTGTGTGTTTTTATTTCTAATAAAGGATTTTTTCTGGTGTGTGTGTTTATTTACTGTAACTTACAGATTAATCATGGAGGGTGTCTCATAGACGCCTGACATGATTAATCTAGGACTTATTGGCAGCTATGGGCTGCCAATAACTCCTTATTACCCCGATTTGCCAACGCACCAGGGCAAATCGGGAAGAGCCGGGTACAGTCCCAGAACTGTCGCATATAATGTATGCGGCAATTCTGGGCGGCTGTTGGCTGATATTGTTAGGGTGGGGGGCTCCCCATAACGTGGAGCTCCCCATCCTGAGAATACCAGCCTTCAGCCGTATGGCTTTATCTGGCTGGTTTTAAAAATGGGGGGAACCGCACGCCGTTTTTTTTAATTATTTATTAATTTTAATTATTAATTTTAATTATTTATTAAATAATTAAAAAAAACGGCGTGCGGTTCCCCCCATTTTTAAAACCAGCCAGATAAAGCCATACGGCTGAAGGCTGGTATTCTCAGGATGGGGAGCTCCACGTTATGGGGAGCCCCCCACCCTAACAATATCAGCCAACAGCTGCCCAGAATTGCCGCATACATTATATGCGACAGTTCTGGGACTGTACCCGGCTCTTCCCGATTTACCCTGGTGCGTTGGCAAATCGGGGTAATAAGGAGTTAATGGCAGCCCATAGCTGCCACTAAATCCTAGATTAATCATGTCAGGCGTCTCCCCGAGATTCCTTCCATGATTAATCTGTAAATTACAGTTAAAAAACACACACATCCGAAAAATCCTTTATTAGAAATAAAAAACACTAACAAAGTCCCTCATTACCAATTTATTAACCCCGACAAACCCTCCATGTCCGGCGTACTCCACGGACTCCGGCGTCGCGTCCAGCTCTGCTGCATGGAAGTGACAGGAGCTGCAGAAGACACCGCCGCTCCGGTCACCTCCACGCAGCTAATGAAGACAGCCGTGCGATCAGCTGAGCTGTCACTGAGGTTACCCGCTGTCACTGGATCCAGTGACGGCGGGTAACCTCAGTGACAGCTCAGCTGATCGCGCTACTCACCTCATTTGCTGCGTGGAAGTGACCGGAGCGGCGGTGTCTTCTGCTGCTCCGGTCACCTCCATGCAGCAGCGCTGGAAGCGACGCTGGAACATCCTGGATGACGCCGGACATGGAGGGCTTTTTGGGGCTGATTAAAGTGGTGAACCAGGGAATGTGTGTGTGTATTTTATTTCTAATAAAGGATTTTTCGGGTGTGTGTGTTTATTTACTGTAACTTACAGATTAATCATGGAGGGTGTCTCATAGACGCCTGACATGATTAATCTAGGATTTAGTGGCAGCTATGGGCTGCCATTAACTCCTTATTACCCCGATTTGCCAAAGCACCAGGGCAAATCGGGAAGAGCCGGGTACAGCCCCAGAACTGTCGCATATAATGTATGCGGCAATTCTGGGCGGCTGCTGACTGATATTGTTAGGCTGGGGGGCTCCCCATAACGTGGAGCTCCCCATCCTGAGAATACCAGCCTTCAGCCGTATGGCTTTATCTGGCTGGCATTAAAATGGGGGGGACCGCACGCCGTTTTTTTTTAATTATTTATTAATTTATTTTACTGCACAGTATACACACGCCCACCGGCTGCTGTGATTGGGTGCAGTGTGACACCTGTCACTCAGCGTGGGGGCGTGTCTCACTGCAACCAATCATAGGCACCGGTGGGCGGGGAAAGCAGGGAATAGGAGATTGTTTAATGAGCGGCCGGCTTTTTCAAAATAGTAAAAGCCGCCGGTCACCTCCACGCAGCTAATGAAGGGAATAGCGCGATCAGCTGCTGTCAGTCAGGTAACTCCCGGCCACCGCTGGATCCAGCGGTGCCGCGATTAACCTTAGTGACAGCAGCTGATCGCTCTACTCACCTCAGTTGGTGCATGGAGCTGACTGGAGCGGCGGTGAGTAGCGCGATCAGCTGAGCTGTCACTGAGGTTACCCGCGGCCACCGCTGCATCCACCGCTGGATCCAGGTAACCTCAGTGACAGCTCAGCTGATCGCTATACTCATCTCATTAGCTGCGTGGAGGTGACCGGAGCGGCGGTGTCTTCTGCAGCTCCTGTCACTTCCATGCAGCAGAGCTGGACGCGACGCTGGAGGACTGTGGAGTACGCCGGACATGGAGGGTTTGTCGGGGTTAATAAATTGGTAATGAGGGACTTTGTTAGTGTTTTTTATTTCTAATAAAGGATTTTTCGGGTGTGTGTGTTTTTTAACTGTAATTTACAGATTAATCATGGAAGGAATCTCGGGGAGACGCCTGACATGATTAATCTAGGATTTAGTGGCAGCTATGGGCTGCCATTAACTCCTTATTACCCCGATTTGCCAACGCACCAGGGTAAATCGGGAAGAGCCGGGTACAGCCCCAGAACTGTCGCATCTAATGTATGCGGCAATTCTGGGCGGCTGCTGACTGATATTGTTAGGCTGGGGGGCTCCCCATAACGTGGAGCTCCCCATCCTGAGAATACCAGCCTTCAGCCGTATGGCTTTATCTGGCTGGTATTAAAATTGGGGGGACCGCATGCCGTTTTTTTTAATTATTTAATTATTTATTTCACTGCACAGTATACACACACCGGCTGCTGTGATTGGGTGCAGTGAGACAGCTGTCACTCAGTGTGGGAGCGTGTCTCACTGCAACCAATCATAGGCGCCGAAAAGCAGGACAGCAGGGAATAGGAGATTGATTAATGAGCGGCCGGCTTTTTCAAAAGAGGAAAAGCCACCGGAGTTTGAACAGCTGTGCAGCGCCGCGGCAGTGATCGGGGAACGGTAAGTAAGAGAGAGGGGGGGGGGAACTGACCGACAGACTGTGAGAGGGGGACAGACAAGACAGAGACAGACCGACGGACTGAGGGAGATAGAATAAAAAAAAAAAAATGACCGACATCGCTAGTAAAAAGCACAAAACGTGCGTTTTGGACATCGGAGTGCCACACAAGGTTTTCATGTAAAATCTTTCATGTATTAATCACAAAAAGTAACATACACCAGCTCTATCTCACTATTGGGTATGTGCCCTTAACATTTCCGCCATGAAAATTCATTTTGGTGTCATTTTGGAAGGTTTTCTGGTGAGTCCGTAAAAATGGCGTAAAACTCGGACAAAATTGTTCACATCTGTGACTTTTGAGTGATAAATGCTTCAAGGGGTCTTCCCCATGCTGATGCCATGTCATTTGAGCACTCTTCTGAGACTTTTGTGACATTTTTAGGGTTTCTCCATGCTGCCGGGGGTCATTTCACAAAAATACTCGGGTCTCCCATAGGATAACATTGGGCTCGGTGCTCGGGCCGAGTACACGAGTATCTTGGGAGGCTCGGCCCGAGCTTCGAGCACCCGAGCTTTTTAGTACTCGCTCATCACTAGAGCCTTTGTGTTGTACTCGGGTGCAGGACAGATCTAAGCCCTCTCCCCACGGATGCGGCGGACCAGCTGGATGTCTTTGGGCATGATGGTGACCCTCTTAGCGTGGATGGCGCACAGATTCGTGTCCTCAAACAGCCCCACCAGATAAGCCTCGCTGGCCTCCTGCAGGGCCATGACGGCCGAGCTCTGGAAGCGGAGATCGGTCTTGAAGTCCTGGGCGATTTCTCTTACCAGGCGCTGGAAGGGAAGCTTACGGATCAGCAGCTCCGTGGACTTCTGGTACCGGCGGATCTCACGGAGAGCGACTGTGCCTGGCCGGTAGCGGTGAGGCTTCTTCACTCCGCCGGTGGCGGGAGCGCTCTTCCTGGCGGCCTTAGTGGCCAGCTGCTTGCGGGGAGCTTTCCCTCCGGTGGATTTACGGGCGGTCTGCTTAGTTCTGGCCATAGCTCAGTATAGAGGAGAACAGATGTGATGAGGAGCAGCGCAGAGCAGGAGATTTATACTCTGCTGCTCGTTTTCCCGCTTCATGCAGAGCACCCCATTGGATATTTCATAAACTAACACAAGCTGCCAATAGGGTGTGATGTCTGCGACCAATCATTGCTCACAGGAGGCGGAGCCTGGAGGGCCAGTAATCCCGCCCTACAGATGCGGGTGGGGTCTCCGCAGCTCCCCCTTGTGGGTAGTGTCTGTATCAGAGCAGCGGGTGTTACAGGAGCCGCCGATGTGCCTGTATTTGTAGATTCCCGCAGAGCTGTACAGCGCCGCTCCTCCTCATCCTAACGCGGGTTTCTAGGTTCCCGGCGCCAAAATCTGATGATAGTGATGCGGGTAAATGTGACTTGTAGGCTCCAATCTGCGCTCACAAGGGAGCAGCGACAGAAGAGCTCATTACACGCGCATCACTCCCGCTGCTGTGACCTGCAGGACGCGGCCGGGTGTGATCAGCTGCACACGTGATATGGCGGGAATACAGCGCCAGAGCCGGGGAATAATAACCCTCATTATAGTGACACCAGTGTGCGGGATCCTGTAGATGGCGACACTGTGCGGAAGAATGAAAATACAATGTCCGCTCCTGATCACAGCTCTGCCGGGACAAGGTGTTGGCTCTGAAAAGAGCCTTTGTGAGGGAGAATCAGGGCGGCTGCAGCTTATTTCTTAGCCGCGGGCTTCTTGGCTTTCGCCGCCTTCTTAGCCGGACTCTTGGCAGCTTTGGGTTTTGCAGCCTTCTTAGCCGGGCTCTTTGTCACCTTCTTGGGTTTCGGAGCGGCCTTCTTCTTGGGGCTCTTTGCCGCCTTCTTGGCAGCTGCGGGCTTCTTGGCCTTTTTCGGGCTCTTCTTGGCCGCGGTCGGGGCCTTCTTGGGCTTCTTAGGAGATTTGGCCGCTTTCTTGGCTGCAGCGGCTTTCTTGGCCGCAGCTGCTGGCTTCTTCTTGGCCACCTTGTCCTTGGTCTCCTGCTTCTTGTTCAGCTTGAAGGATCCGGAGGCGCCGCTGCCCTTCACCTGGAGCAGGACGCCTTTGGTGACCAGACTCTTGACGCCCAGCTTCACCCGGCTGTTGTTCTTCTCTACATCGTAGCCTCGGGCAGTCAGGACCTTCTTCACGGCGGCCAGAGAGACCCCACTGCGCTCCTTAGAGGCGGACACGGCATTGACAATCAGCTCGGAGACGCTGGGACCGGAGGATGTCTTGCTTTTCTTGGCGGCCCCGGATTTCTTCGGCTGCTTCTTAGATTTGGCGGCCGGTTCGGCGGCAGGAGGAGGAGCGGCGGCTGGTGCGGTCTCTGCCATCGTGTGATGCGGAAATAAAACACAAAAAAATCTCCTGTGAGGAAAACACTGAGGCCGGAGCTGGAGGCGTCTGTTCTATATACAGTCTTACTGCGCACTGATTGGCTGCTGAGCTGCACCGTCCTGACCTTCTATTGGCTGACATTGAGCACAGGCCCCGCCTTCTCCCGACCGTACCAGAGTGAAGCTCCGCTCTCCCCTTGTGCTTCCCTGCCCGGGATAAAAGCCCTTTATCGGCTACAGCCGGACGGGTGAGCGCGCTTTCTCCAGCACTTCCCATCCTCCAACATCTCCACTGAGCGTTTGTAGCCGTCACTACCAGAGAAGCCGGGAAACAGCGGAGAGAAGGTCCCGGGATCATCGCCGCCGTCCTCCCGATCTGCTCATCACTAAGGTGTCCGAGGAAATAAAACTGCTGCGGGAGCTCGTCCTCCTATTCCGGGTCCTTGTTACCACCACCGGGCTCTTCACTACAATTTATATCGTACAGGCTGCAGATTATACTATGTGCGACCGACCTGGAGCTGCTGAGAGCGCAGAAGGGTAACACAGGCGATGGCCTCCGCTGCCTGCACCTCCCTGAGCTGGAATATAAATCTACCCCTTGTGTGCAGCGTATTGGGGTAACCAGGTCTCCACATTAGTAGATCATGCCCATAGGTAGATGAGAGCAATCTCCTGCAGAATATTATGTCTTATCCTCTGTGAAGCTTTTGTCTCTGAGGCCTGTACTGGTGGGAAGAGCTGTGATGAGGCGATGACTTCACAATGCGACTCACTCCATCATCTAAAAGCAGAAAAATCCCTGTGTAATCACGGAAATATTAATTCACGTATGTGAAACAAACTGCTGTGGAAATGGTGAAATACTGAGGAAGAAGCGAATATGCAAAATCCACACACAGCACAGCTGTATATACTGCACAATCAGCAGCCTTATGTGTCCATAATAATAATAGAGCAGTGTATAGAGCATATACAGCAGTGTGTGCATGATATACAGCAATGTGTGCATGATATACAGCAGTGTGTGCATGATATACAGCAGTGTGTGCATGATATACAGCAGTGTGTGCATGATATACAGCAGTGTGTGCATGATATACAGCAGTGTGTGCATGATATACAGCAGTGCGTGCATGATATACAGCAGTGCGTGCATGATAAACAGCAGTGTGTGCATGATATACAGCAGTGTGTGCATGACATACAGCAGTGCGTGCATGATATACAGCAGTGTGTGCATGATATACAGCAGTGTGTGCATGATATACAGCAGTGTGTGCATGATATATAGCAGTGTGTGCATGATATACGCCAGTGTGTGCATGATATACAGTATTCTGCGCAGGGTGTTCAGGCTACACGGTAATGTATACACTATATACAGCAGTGCATACATGACATACAGCAGTGTGTACAGTACTGTATACACAGCAGTGTGTTGAAGATATTCAGCAGTATACAATATATACAGCAGTGTGTACAGTATATATAGCAGTTTGAAACGAGGGCTTCTCAATGCGACTCACTCCCCCATCTAAAACAGGAAAAGCCCTGTGTGATCACTGAAATATTAATTCACCCATCTGACACCAACTATTGTGCAAAAGGTAAAATACGGAGGAAGAAACGCAGACCAAAAATGCAGAATTAACACAGAGCACAGCTGTATACAATGCACAGACTGCACAACTAGCACAGCACACATCAACAGTCTTATTTGTGTCTATAATAATAAAGCAGTGTGCACATTATATGCAGCAGTTTACAGTGTGTACAGAATAGGCAGCAGTATTTCCAGTATATACAGCAGTACATACAGAATATACAGCAGTGTATACAGTACAATTTCCTCTTATGCTTACTTTCTGCAGACTTGCAGAGAAGAACACACGGAACATCTTCCTGATGCATCTGTGAACTTTAAGGCTATGTGCCCACGCTACAGGATTTACCGCGGATTTGCCGCGGATTTTGCCGCGGATTTACCGCGGATTTGCCGAAAATCTGCAGCAGCAGCACTTCCAAGCCATTTCAATGGCATTTTGGAAATGCTGTGCCCATGCTGCGGATTTTTCCGCTGCGGATTTGCCGCGGATTTTGATCCGGAAAAATCTGCAGCATGTCAATTGTTTGGTGCAGATTTGGTGCGGATTTTTGGTTTTGAATGGGGAAAAAAAAAATGAAATCCGCATCAAAATCCGCGACAAATCCGCGGTAAATTCGCGGCAAATCCGCGGGTGCGGATTTGCCGCGAAAGTCGCGGATTTTCAGGCAAAAAAATCCGCAGGGACATTCTAGCGTGGGCACATAGCCTAACAATTCTCTAACAAGTGCTCCGAACGGTGGAAGACTGTCTGCTAAAGAGCAGGGAAGGTTTGAAGACATGGAGAAATCTGACAAGGTTCATAATCAAGGAGAAATCTAAGCTTACATGACACCAAAAAGAAAGAAAAAAAGATGTTTAAGGACCCAAATGCACTAAAGAGACCACCCTCTGCTTTTTTTTTGTTTTGCTCCAACTTCCGTCCTGAATTGAAAGGAGAGCGGCCAGGTCTGACCATTGGGGACATTGCAAAGAAAGTAGGAGAGATGTGGAATAACATTTCATCAGATGACAAGGTGCCTTACAAGAAAGCATCCAAAGTGAAGGAGAAGTTCAAGAAGAAAAGCAAGGAAAGAATGCCATAAATCAAGCATTACCATGTATAACTGTAATATAACAGTCTGTATTAGAACACATGACACAAGTTAAAAACAATTACAAAAAAAATCCAAATGGTGCCTAGGTATCCGTTAGCAATAGATAAATAGATTGAAAGATATATATATATATATATATATATATATATATATAAATATATGTCCAACAATGTAACAATGTAGACCAGCTCACTCCTGTGAGCCACCTGGAACCTCAGCTGACCTGGTTAACTCCGTTGTGTCCGGATCAGGATGTAGGAGTCCATCCATACAAATGTGAACAACAACAGAGCAAAGTCCAGCAATAACGTGAGCAATCTAGGATGCTGTTAAAAAAAAATTCTTTCCATTTCCAGAAAGAATTTTTTTTTTTAACAGCATCCCGGATTGCTCACGTTATTGCTGGACTTTGCTCTGTTGTTGTTTACATATATATATATAGATCATACTTCAGCAGACCTTGCAATAATGCCTGCTAACAGCAAATATGTGTTTGGTTTGATCCAAGCCAACAAAAGATCAAGATAAGAAGTGCGGGGAAATGTCTATTGTAAATGGGAGTGAACAAAACACCCCATGAATAAATCACGGATAACGGACAAAGACGCTAATTAGCAAAAAAAATCAATATGCATATCTGTAGGTGCTATTGACCCCTATGAACGGAGATAAATAATGACGGCAATGTACATGAAAAACTGCTCAAGTGAGCGATAAGCAGTTGCAAGGTAAAAATGCATGTAATACAGACCATCTATAGGCGAGAAGCAAGATGGAGATAAGTCAAGTCCACGGAGAACAAAACACTTGGTCAGAAACCATTAGAAGCACATAAGGGCAAAATGCGCTATATAATACCACATTTGCTATTAGCAGGCACTATTGCATGGTCTGTTGGAGTATAATTTGTACAAATTTGTGGCTGGCTATATCTATATATACACACACTTTTATTCTATTTATCTGTTGATAAGGGACACCAAGCATCATTTGGATTTTTTTTGTTACTCATTTGTTGTGTTGTGTGTTCTACACTTTATACAGATTGTTATTTTACAGTTATGCATGGTGATCCTTGTTGTATGGCATTCTTTCCTTGCTTTTCTTTCTGAATTAGTCTTTCTGCCATAAGAGACCCCATATTATGGGGTAGTGCCCTCCCTCTCTTTACATTAGAAGTTCAAGAAGGATAGAGCAAAACTAGGCCCGTGCTGAACCCCAAAAAAGCAAAAGAGCTTTTCTAAAGTTAAAAACCAAAGAAAATCTATGAGTATGTAGTTTTGTTTCTAAAACTGTATTTATTTCCGTTTTATTTAAATTCAGTGTATACAGCAGTGTGTATGATATATACAGTCGTCTGCACAGCGGGCGCAGCCTGTGACATCTGGGAGTGTCATAGGCTGCGCCCGCTGCATCTCATTGGTGTCTTCACTAAACAAGAGGCTTTAGATCCATCCAATGGTGAGAAGGGAGGGCGGGGCAGCACCCGATAAAAGCGAATGAGGAACCAGCACTGACATCGCACAAGAATTGTGTTTTCTTTGAGCTGTTGGAGAGAAGATCAGAGCGATGTCTGGACGCGGCAAACAAGGAGGGAAGGCCCGCGCTAAGGCCAAGACCCGCTCATCCCGGGCAGGACTGCAGTTCCCGGTCGGTCGTGTGCACAGGCTTCTCCGCAAGGGCAATTACGCCGAGAGAGTGGGCGCCGGCGCTCCGGTCTACCTGGCCGCTGTTCTCGAGTATCTGACCGCTGAGATCCTGGAATTGGCCGGCAATGCTGCCAGGGACAACAAGAAGACCCGCATCATCCCCCGGCACCTGCAGCTGGCTGTGCGCAATGACGAGGAGCTGAACAGGCTGCTGGGTGGGGTGACCATTGCCCAGGGAGGCGTCCTGCCCAATATCCAGGCCGTGCTGCTAGTGATGGGCAGTCCGGCTCTTTTTGATGAGCCGGCTCATTCGGCTCGGCTCACCAAAAAGAATCGGCTCTTTCGGCTCAAAAAACGGCTCTTTTTTTAAAAAAAACCCTCTGCTACACCTTGTGATGATACAGAACCTCCCCTGTACATTGGGAACCTCATTCTACACCCTTGTATGTATCTAGTGAAGCAGTAAAAACAGTTTTTAGCATTATTGTTTCCGTTTCCTCAGATTGTCAGCTCTTCTGGACAGGGCCCTCGCTCCTCCTTTATGTGGTGTTTTTTGTACATGTCCTTTCTACATTAGTCAGTGCTCTGATATGTGTCGCTCCTACAAAAGATTATAATTCCTGAAAATAAAGGCGAGTTGCAATTACTGTGCTGCCTGTCACTATATGTGCAACACACACACACTGTACATACTGAACACAAAGGACACACATACACTGTACACACACATACTGTACATACTGAACACATTGTACACACATACATACACACATTGTACACACACACTGTACATACTGAACACAAAGGACACACATACACTGTACACACACATACACACATTGTACACACACACACACTGTACATACTGAACACAAAGGACACACATACACTGTACACACACATACACACATTGTACACACACATACTGTACATACTGAACACATTGTACACACATACATACACACATTGTACACACATACTGTACATACTGAACACAAAGGACACACATACACTGTACACACACATACACACATTGTACACACACACACTGTACATACTGAACACAAAGGACACACATACACTGTACACACACATACTGTACATACTGAACACATTGTACACACATACATACACACATTGTACACACACACTGTACATACTGAACACAAAGGACACACATACATTGTACACACACATACACACATTGTACACACACACACTGTACATACTGAACACAAAGGACACACATACATACACACATTGTACACACATACTGTACATACTGAACACAAAGGACACACATACATACACACATTGTACACACATACTGTACATACTGAACACAAAGGACACACATACACTGTACACACATACACACACACACATTGTACACACACACTGTACATACTGAACACAAAGGTCACACATACATACACACATTGTACACACATACTGTACATACTGAACACAAAGGACACACATACACTGTACACACATACACACACACATTGTACACACACTGTACATACTGAACACAAAGGTCACACATACATACACACATTGTACACACATACTGTACATACTGAACACAAAGGACACACATACACTGTACACACATACACACACACATTGTACACACATACTGTACATACTGAACACAAAGGACACACATACACACATTGTACACACATACTGTACATACTGAACACATTGTACACACATACATACACACATTGTACACACATACTGTACATACTGAACACAAAGGACACACATACACACACACATTGTACACACACACTGTACATACTGAACACAAAGGACACACATACACACACACATTGTACACACACACTGTACATACTGAACACAAAGGACACACATACACACATTGTACACACACACTGTACGCACACCAAAATATGGAAGCATAGGATACTGAATAGCAAAATCAGTTTATTTCAACACAACCTGGAACAGAAATGTTTAAATGCTAACATAGCATGGGTCCAACTTCTGCTGGTGGTGCACAGCACTACAAATCCCAGCAAGTGGAACACAATATGGCAATGCAACACTAGTTACATACCAACTTTTTTAACAGTTAAGTGACAATAAATGTCATTGAGGTAGTATTGCACATAAAACAAATGTATAGAGGTTGTCCTAACATTGATGGCCTGGCCTTACTATAGGTAATCAATGTGTGATGGCTGGAGGGCGGATGTGCGGTATCTAGCCGTTGTCACTACATACAAGATGGAGCACCTTCATAACAGCAAATCTGGCCAACATTAAGAAGAGCTGATCATCCGAGGTGTCGGGTGCGGCCCTACAGCAATCACACATTGATCAACTAAAGCAGAGGTGAGGAACTCCAGGTCTGGAGGGTGCAGGTCATGTGTACAGGATTTCCTTATGGTACTGTCACACTGGTGGAGGATCGCCTCTGAACATGCCTGTAGTCCAGGCGAGGCAGGGGGCTATACTTTGTATGGCTCCCGTCATGTGTTAGAACACTATTGCTGCGTCACACGCGGCAATGTGTTCAGATCGCCTGCTCCTCATCGCCAGGTTTCCCAGCAGTGCTAAGCAACCTCCGAATTCAGGAGATGAGCGGTGGCAGCGGGAAATTGCCCTGTCACACGAGGCGACACACTGGCGATGTCATTGTAACTTGACCATGCCTACTAAGTTGCAGCAACATCGCCAGTGATACCTCCCTGTCTGACGGGGTCTTTAGTATTGCACAGTTGATAATTGAATCATCTACACTGTGTGTGGCACTCAAGACCTGAAGTTTCCCATCTCTGAATTAAAGTAAGGGCCCTGTCACACATGTCAATGTGGTGGGCAACGTCGCTGATGACCATGTGACCCCGCCCACCGCATCAACGTCACGGGTGAGATGCCATATGTGACGATCTCACCTGCGACTTCTCCTGCAATGTCGCTGTGTGATGCCATAGCATCACACCAGTGTCTCCAGGAGCTATAGTGCAGCTCCTGAAGTCGCTGGTGTGAAGGTGTCACATGCAGCGATGTCGCTAGATTGCAGTTGCGTGGTTTTCGGTCCGGACCGAAAACTTCGCGACTGCGACCAGCGATAAATTGTGGGGCGATTTTGCCGGGTCACACGTGGCGATGCACTCACGATATCGCTGCAGTGACATCGCTGTGGCGATATCGTGATACACATTAAGCTGCGGGGAAACCAGGAGAGGTAAGTACAGATTTATTTTTTAATGAGTACACGCTCGCCAGAGGATTATGGGGGAGGAGGGGGGTGCATTATAGTCTATGGCGAGTTGTGAGGCTGCATTATGCTATGTGGAAGGCTGTGAGGCTGCATTATACTATATGGAGGGCTGTGAGGCAGTATTATACTATATGGAGGATAATGGGGGTGCATTATTATAATTGGATGACTATGGGGGACTATGGGATGCATTATAATATATAAATGAATATGAGGGTACATTGTGATATATGGGGATGCGTTATAATAATTGGATGACTATGGTGGTGGGAGGGGAACACCATATATACCAGGATAAGGGACATATATACACGGGGCCCATACATATGATCTGACCAACATGTGTGCGTACGGAGTGTGACAGGTGGGGGAGTGCCCAGGTCTACATTTCACACTGTGGCTCACCAGACTCTAGTTACGCCACTGATAATTAGGAAGCGATACAAAAAAAAGTGTTTTATAGATGTGTGCAGATGTCAGATCTATTTACATCTAAAAATGCCAGGATTTGTTAACAGAAATAGAAAAAAAGTCTTAACTGCGAGAATTGTGACACCAGAATGCCACAGACACATGCATATAGAGGCTAATGAATATGTTTTATGTAGTCGCCAAACTAGTAAAAAAATATCAATTGTGGTCACAAGAAAAAATACACACACACACACATACACACACACACACAGACACTCACACATATACATACACACACACACACACACACACACACACACAGCAGCTTCCACTAAACATTGAAGGAATGGAGACATGGCTTATTATCAATGATTTTCTCTTTTTTATGCCAGAAAGAAAACCTTACAGGGTTAAATGAACATGTCAGGGGTCCATTGTTATCAGCAAACAAGCTGAGCCCCTCTCCTCCTAACATTACCATATGTGCCAGTCGAGGTCAGAAAACTTAACCCTAGCACATCATTCCCTAGTACTCAATTGTGCCCACTGAACTAAGGAAGAACCACTATGTGTGTATAGCTTTAAGTGTCAGCTCCTGCCCAGAGCTTGAGTTTACTTTACTCTTCTCCTTATCTCCTGCTTCCCCCTGAAGCAGAGAAAAAAAAAAAAAAAGCGGCTCTTTATGGCTCGTTCACTTTGATGATTCGGCTCATATCGTTCACTTCAAAGAGCCGGCTCAAAGAATCGGCTCGTTCGCGAACGACACATCACTACGTGCTGCTGCCCAAGAAGACCGAGAGCGGCAAGAAGAGCAAGTGAGCGCCGCTGACCCCGCATCATCCACAACACAAAGGCTCTTCTAAGAGCCACCACATTTTCCTCATCAGAGCTGAGGCTGCCGATACAGAAGCACCAGGCTGTGTATAGATTCCTGTACGATCCGCACTCCTGTGCTGCGTTTCTTATAGAGCAGATATTCAGGGTATTATTATTATAGCGCCATTTATTCTATGGTGCTTTACAAGTGAAAGAGGGTATACCTACAACAGTACAAAACAGACTGGTACAGGAGGAGAGAGGGCTCAGTCTACAGGGAATGGGTGAGGATACAATAGGTGAGGACAGAGCTGGTTGCCCAGTGGTCTACTGGACTGAGGGCTATTGTAGGTTGCTTGGAAGAGGTGGGTCTTGAGGTTCCTCTTGAAGCTTTCCACGGTAGGGGAGAGTCTGATGTGCTGAGGTAGAGCGTTCCAGAGTATGGGGGATACACGGGAGAAATCTTGTACACGATTGTGGGAAAAGGAGATGAAAGGAGCAGAGAAGGAGATCTTGTGAGGATCTGAGGTTGCGTGCAGGTAGGTACCGGGAGACTAGGGAGGAGACAGGTTGTGCATGGCTTTGTATGTCATGGGCAATGTTTTGAGTCGTTGGGTGATGGGAAGCCAGAGAAGGGATTGGCAGAGTGGCAAGGCTGGGGAGTAGCGAGGGGAGAGGTGGATTAAGCGGGCCGCAGAGTTTAGGATAGATTGGAGGGGTGCAAGAGTGTTGGGAGGCCAGAGAGCAGGAGGTTGCAGTAGTCAAGGCGGGAGATGATGAGGGCATGCACTAGTGTTTTTGCTGATGAAATTAATGGGCTGATCTGCTCCAGAGCTGACATGTGGAGATGAGGCAGCGGTTGCTTTACTGGTCTCACAATTCTATAGTGTATACGACGCAATATATACAGGGGATGGAGGGTCTTGTTCTTTCGAGGGCGGAAATTTGTCTTTGCTGTGAGTAGATAGACCAGGTTTTCACATAACACTTAATGCGGCTACTAACCAGCAATTTCCTGCCACAAATTTCCCCACTAAAAGGGTCACAATCATGCGACACTAGATCTGTGGGTAAAGTGTAGATGTGCCCCATCACCTTGAATATTCCACGAGGATGTGGGGGTGAAGTCGCTTCATGTGTGAGAACATGTGGAGCGGTATCGGCCAGTAAGGTGTTAATCCGGGAAGACACTACTTGCACTGGATTATACACCCCGGCGTTATCTGTATTCACATAACAGATCAGTGACAGTTACAGCATTCCCCGGAGCACAGGAGATCGGCAGTCAGCTCATCCCACAGCAGCAGGACAAACTGTAAAGAGGAGCACGTGTTACAGAAAAGGAACAGAAGAAACCGTCACCACTGAGCGGGAATTTCAAATTCGTTGTAGCTCCGCCTATATACACGACATTTCATTAAGAGCACTCATCCGTTTAACCCTTTGGTGTCACCGTTTTCAGCTGCGGTTTCAGTTTTCTGTCTCTCCCTCCAATCGCTGCTCTCCGTCCATCTGATTATAGCCTGCGCCTCTGCAAATAGGGGAGATTATGTTGTGAGGATTCAGGTCTGGGGCAGCTCTACAATGCTCCGGATACAGCGCAGTCCTGTCCTCCAGACCTGCTGCCCCCGCACACGGTGATCGCGCTGGATGGAGGATAAGCCGCCATTATTATTCTGAAGGGTTATCATTAATCTTCGGTGGACGCCATCGATCCGTGACAATAGTGTCCAAGACGCGGTGACTACACGGAGTCTATAAACCCGGTACAGTGCGTCCATCTATCCAGCTGCCTCATACAGCGTTATTCCCGGTGAATATTCGCTGCACCCGATCACCCACACGGGTCTGATCCTAAAAATATCATTAAAGCAGCATCAACACATTCATCTCACAGCAGAACTTAGCTTCTTACTCTGTAGTGACCGCAGCACAGCAGGATATGGACTGTGCTCAGATATCTCCATGTTCGGCTATACCACCCCCATCATGTACCCGGTGTTATATGATCGGCCACATGATAGATCAGTGAGAGCGAACAGCATTCACCAGGGCACAGGAGATCCGCCCTCCGCTCACCCCACAGCAGCAGGACATTGTAGCCTTTCAGGTAGATGTGGGTGGCTCTGAAAAGAGCCTTTGTGTTGTCAGAACAGAATAGAGCAGAATTAACCCCCGAAGCCGTAGAGAGTGCGGCCCTGGCGCTTCAGCGCGTACACCACGTCCATGGCGGTGACGGTCTTCCTCTTGGCGTGCTCGGTGTAGGTGACGGCGTCACGGATCACATTCTCCAGGAAAACTTTCAGGACTCCGCGAGTCTCTTCGTAGATGAGGCCGGAGATGCGCTTGACGCCTCCTCTGCGGGCGAGACGGCGGGCTTGGTGATGCCCTGGATGTTATCACGGAGCACCTTCCTGTGGCGCTTGGCGCCGCCTTTCCCGAGACCTTTTCCTCCTTTACCGCGACCAGACATTTTCAGAGCAGAATAAAACAAGTGAGAAACGGCCACCGACTCCTCCTTTATGTAGAGGATGGTCGGACCAGAAGGAGAACTGAGGAGATGACGCGTGTCCGGGGCGTGTTTTACAGACTGAGAACTCCGCCCTTTCCTCTGCTGATTGGCTGAATATGGAAATGTTAGGGAGTTTGAATTTACCGCCCTTTGTGCTTCTGCAGTTCTTTTGACTCTAGATATCCAGCTGGCCCGCCGCATCCGTGGGGAGAGGGCCTAGATCTGTCCTGCACCCCGAGTACAACACAAAGGCTCTTCTCAGAGCCACCACATCCTCCTCATCAGAGCTGGTGCCGCTTATATCCGCCATTATGTTCCGTACTAGTGTCTGCACCGGACGGTTTATATAGCAATGTCGATATCTACATCCATCTTCCATTACTGCGATTACTGCGGAGCTGGAAGTCAATGCGGGAAATAATCGGATTGATCTTGGTCCATATCCCTGAGATCAGACACGTGCGGGCAGTGAGTGATACAGTAAATTTCACCCATTAATGCAGCTGTAAGTGACCGCCCGTGTGCAGGTGCATAGCGGACTAGAGCTTAGATCTGTCCTGATCACCTCAATATCAGTCTTATCACCGCAAAGTTCACTTTGAAGAGCTGATCCTTCACATCTGCCTGTTATTTTGCTCTGAGTCCTTTTGTTCTACAAAGTCATAACAATTGTAGTCACAACCATAAAGTCATTCCATGAAACAATAAGCATTGATATATAATGTACAACAATGCAGGAGGAATTTTTTTGCAAAAAAAACAAAAACCGGGGATTACATACCTAACCATAATAGACTTTAAATCAATGCAGGGATAAAGTGCAAGGTTTTGGATCTAGCAACAAAACTGCTACACACCTGCTTAATTACATGAATGATATATAGGTAAGTACTACCCTTCTAAAAAAAAGTCATAATTGCAGCCATTTCATCAAATACTAAGTATTGTTTGACAAACAAAGCCATGCACAACCTTCTCCCCCTTACATCTGTGACCTAGTCTCCCGGTACCTACCTGCACGCAACCTCAGATCCTCAGAAGATCTCCTTCTCTGCTCCCCTCTTATCTCCTCTTCCCACAATCGCATACAAGATTTCTCCCGTGTATCCCCCATACTCTGGAACGCTCTACCCCAGCATATCAAACTCTCCCCTACCGTGGAAAGCTTCAAGAGGAACCTCAAGACCCACCTCTTCCAACAAGCCTACAACCTACAATAGCCCCCAGTCCAGTAGACGACTGGGCAACCAGCTCTGTCCTCACCTATTGTACCATCACCCATTCCCTGTAGACTGAGCCCTCGCGGGCAGGGTCCTCTCTCCTCCTGTACCAGTCTGTTTTGTACTGTTAAAGAGGTTATCCGGCTTCTTTTAACTTTTTTTCATTATTACACTATTGGGCTACATTGGGGCAGGTAAGTAGATAGAGACCACTTACCTGCCCTGCTGTAAGCCCCTCTCCCCCGGCTCAGAGTGGTCATGTGACCGCTCCTGCCGCGATTTTGCTGCTTCAGGTCATTTCATGTCTACATGAGCAGGGCCATGTTGACATGCAAATCTGGAACAGCATGTCGCCTCCCTGCTGGGCTGTACAGTGCGTGGAGTAACCGCCCCCGTTCCCTGCACCCTCCCACACATTCCCCTGCACCCCGTACTCTGCCCACAACCTCCCACACACTCCATAGTCTCCCTCCCCCGCCTCCTGTGCCCAGCTACGTGCGCCCTGAATTCCAGCCGATTCACTTGCTGTCAGATACACTGTCACGCTGTGTCCCCAGCGCTTTATCATGTTTACTGCCTGACGCCCTGGGAACTGTTCCAGCTCTCGCGATACTGCTGAGAACGCGGCGGGCATAGAAGTCACTGACAGCGCTGACGTCAGCAGAGCAGGAGATCGTTACTGCAGGTAATGATCTCATCTAAACTCCTGACGGCAGCGCTCGTAATCCCCTGCAGTGACCTGGGCTGACCTATTGATGTTAGCTCAGGTCACTGCACGGCTCTCCCAGCCAATGGGGAACATTTTGCTCTTCATTGACTGGGAGTCTCATTGACTATGGTATGGATCGCCGTGCGACCCCCCTTATTGGATTACGCCGGACCCGGATTGGATTGTTCTTGTCAATAAATTGTTGAAAGAGGGAATGTGGGGAGTGTTTTTTCAAATAAAACTTTTTTTGTTGTCTATTTTTTATTTCTTACTGACTGGGTTGGTGATGTCGGGTATCTGATAGACGCCTGACCTCACCAACCCCAGGGCTTGATGCCAGGTGACATTACACATCTGGCATCAACCCCATATATTACCCATATATTACCCCGTTTGCCAACGCACCAGGGCGCGGGATGAGCTGGGGCGAAACACCAGGATTGGCGCATCTAATGGATGCGCCACTTCTGGGGCAGCTGTAGCCTGCTATTTTTAGGCTGGGGAGTGTCCAATAACGGTGGACCTCCCTAGTCTGAGAATACCAGACCACAGCTGTCCGCTTTACCTTGGCTGGTGATGCAATTTGGGGGGGACCCAACGTTTTTTGTTTTAAATTATTTATTTCATTTTAAATAGCGTGGGGTGCCCTCTGTTTTGGATTACCAGCCAAGGTGAAGCTGCCAGCTGTGGTTTGCAGGCTGCAGCCTTCTGCTTTACCCTAGCTGGCTACAAAAGATAGGGGGGACCTCACGTCGGTTTTTTTATTATTTATTTATTTATTGGCTAAATACAAGGCTAAGCACCCTTTAGTGCCACATGAAAGGCACTAAAGGGTGCCAGCTTAGAATATGCGGGGGGGGGTAGGACATTAGGACATTATATTGGTGTTTCTCATCTATTATCTATCCCTCTATCTATCCCTTGATTCATTCATCCATCCCTCTATTTATCCCTCTAGCTATCTGTATCTATCTATCCCTCTATCTATCTAGCTGCTTCCGTTTTTTTGCAGTATGAAAAAAATAGGAAGGTACGCAGATGACACACGGACCATATACAGAACGGAACGGATGCCACACAGTAGCTGCTTCCGGGTCGGCTGTGTCGCGCATCATGAATATGCGCGACAATAATGCACCGGCTCAGAAGCAGCAGGGAGAACGGGCTGCAGAGGACATCGCTGGACGCCGGGTGAGTTAAAATGTTTTTTATTTTAAAAGCACGTTTTTTCCTGGCACGTGTTTCACGGACCACACCACTGCGTGGTCCGTGGAACATCAGTGATGCCAGAAAAAAATGGACATGTCTCCGTGCGGCAATCACGCACACGCGGGTACGCTGCACGGAGACACGTGCAGTGAAAAATCACTGACGTGTGAGCAGACCCATTCATTATAATGGGTCTGCGTATGTCAGTGATTCTGGTACGTTTAAAAAAAAAGCACAAACGTCCCAGAACCACTGACGTGTGAAAGGGGCCTTACAATGTGTCGGCGGGGTCACGTAAGTGATGCACATCCGGCATCGTAAGGTACATTGCAGTGTGTGACAGGTACGTGCGATTGCGATTGAACGTTAAAACGTTTTTTTTTTTCTCTACGGACATTTTCTGCAGCGATTTGAAGCCCACGTGTGCTCTTCAGATTGCTGCAGAAATTTCTGCAGGGCTAGTACGCAACGTGCGTACATAGCCTTACTCAGTATTCATTTATCTATAAGGGGTGAGGAACATGTAACAACTCTTTCTGTTACCATTGTGGATGGGATGTGATTGCTGTGTCACAGATGAGAGAAGCTGGATCTCTGCTCTGTCACATGCTGAGAGGTCAGGTGCTGGGCAGAATACTGACAGCCATTGAATGTGCAGAGGGAGGGCAGGGGGCGTTCCTGTACACTGAGGCCGGGCAGGGGGGGCTGGAAACTGAGGCTGGGTGGTGCCAGCTCTGACTGAGGTTTGGCAACCAAGAATACAGGAATTTGTCATGTTTGTTGGAGCTGAATGTAAACAAGAGCTGCAGGGAATAAAGGGTGAATTCAAGAGGAACAAAAGTTAGAAAACTAAAAATAACAATGTAGGGGTGATTTATATGACAATACAGCACAGATTAGCTTACAATTTTTTTTGGAGTGTATGTCGGATAACTCCTTTAATGATTGTTGTACTATACCCTCTTTCACTTGTAAAGCGCCATGGAATAAATGACGGTATAATATATCTGTTACGAACCGGCGCCGCCATAGCCGCAAGCAGCCTGCTGCGGTTCCTGTTGCGCCCAGGCGCCGGCTGCCGTTCTTGGCCGTGCCTCGGGTCATCCAGTTGGCTGTTCCTTCCACCACGTCTAAGTGTGGAGAGGCGGCTAGTGCGCATGCGTGCGCCGATTTACCCCAGACAGAGTCTAAGCCCAGTGTTTTGCCTAGTGAGCATGCTCAGCCTGTTTGTGTTATGTCTGAGACTAAGTCCTCAGTTCAGGCTACTGAGCATGCTCCCACAATTAACCCTAACAGCCTCTTTGCACAGGTACTTGGACTTCATGCTGTGTCTAAGTTCTGGGATGTGCCTACTGAGCATGCTCAAACTGATAGTCTGCTTTCTAAGCATGTGGCTCAGGCTACTGAGCATGCTCAGGCACTTAGTGCATCAGAGGCTAGGTCCGGTAAGGACCTCACTGAGCATGTCCGTGAGGTGGCAGGCCCTGATAGGGCAGAGGGTGTCAGGTGTCCTGATGACGTGGCAACTCCGGACTGGCTCGCAGAGGCCCGCCCCTATGATCTGGCACCTCAGTATTGGTCGTCAGACGATGACTGGTGAAGTGTTTGGGGCGTGGCTGCCATGAGGTCATCAATGACGTGGCGGTTCCGGATAGGTCGCATGTGACGTCACTGATGACATGGCACTCTGCTATTGGACCTTGGTGGTTCCACCCTGGGTTTGGGGCGGACCCAGGTTATAAAAGGGGCTGGAGACAACATGGAGGTGCGCAGTCTTCACTTTTGCTCAGTCAGAGCACACCTCCATGTTAGAGCCTCATTGCGGCATAAGCCTATGTTGGGAAGCGGTAGGTAGGGTTAGGCGAACGGTGCCTGTCACGCCAAGATTCGTGGCTCGGCACATCAGGGTCAGGCGCCGTGCTTCCCTCCTACCGTTACAGTCTCGCTATAGCAGCCCAGTGGCGTTAACTGGGCTGCGGCTGCTGTGCTTCCTGTCCGATTGTGCCCCCTACGCACACGGACAACGCACCTGCTGCGCTACCTGTCCGATTGTGCCTCCTACGCACACGGACAACGCACCTGCTGCGCCACCTGTCCGATTGTGCCCCCTACGCACACGGACAACGCACCTGCTGCGCCACCTGTCCGGTTGTGCCCCCTACGCGCACGGACAGCGTACCCCAGGACCCCTGTGGAGTTAACAGGGTGTTCCTTATCCTCCTCGGCTTCCCGGTCAACGCTACTGGTGTACCCATCTGGCCTGACGTGTCCTACACACACGTGGCCAGTCGAGAGGTGGCCAGAAACGCTGATCGGAGGACCGCTCGGCCTGACGTGTCCTACACATGTGGCCGACAGGGCGCTTTTGTGGCGGTCTTCCGGTCAACGCTACCTGGTTACCACTTGGCCTGACGTGTTTCCTGCACACGTGGTTGGTGTAGCGCTAGGTGCACCAAAACGCTAATCGGGTTGTCGTCCGGTCTGACGTGTCCCAACACACGTGACCGGTTACCAGAGTTCCTGGGTTATCTCAGAGCCATCCAGCTCTATAGTCTCCGCCTAACCCTCAGGTGCCAGCAGCTCCATTGTCATCTGGAGCACGGTGGGCCCCGACTGACGGTTAGGATATATACCCCCTGGTCCTAATCTGCCGGTCCCCCCGTAACAGTAAGACTGCGCCAGGGTCTGGCTGGCATGGCGGAGATGGAGCAGCTACGTCAGTTCATGCTGCAGCTTGATGCCAGAGTGAGGTCTCTGGAGAAGTCTGCTCTTGCTGCTGATATGGATGATGTGGTGGCTCAAGCGGCTGCAATGGTGTCAGTCACCAAGCCTACTCCAACCCTCCCTCACCTCTCGCTGCCCAACAAGTTTACGGGGAACAGCAAGGCATGTAGGGGATTCGTGAACCAGTGCTCAGTCCATCTAGAGCTGTTGGCTGCACGGTTTCCTACAGAGAGGTCGAAGGTGGGGTTTATCATCTCCTTGCTCTCTGATAGAGCACTGGAGTGGGCTACACCATTGTGGGAGAGGAATGACCCCGTAGTACAGGACTCTAAGGAGTTTTTGGAGTCCTTGCAACAAGTGTTCCTGGGGCCTCAGGTCACTCACGACTCGGCCCTACAGCTACTGACTTTGGAGCAGGGGCGTACCTCCTCAAGTCAATATGCTGTGAGTTTCCGGACACTTGCTGCAGAACTCGGGTGGTCAGAGAGGACTCTCATTCCACTGTTCTGGAGGGGATTAGCCTCGCACGTGAAGGACGCATTAGCGTCGCGTGAGGTACCAACTACCCTTGAGGGCCTCATGACTCTGGCTACACGCATTGACCTGCGGACCTCCGAACGTCAGCTGGAGCGCAGGTCAGAGGGTCGTTCAGCCACTGTAGTGGTCTCTCCTACTGCACCTCCCTTAGAGGACATCTCTGTCCCTATGGACATCTCTAGGGTTGGTGTTGCTAGGTCTTCGAGTCGCAAGGGCATTTCCTGTTTCGCTTGTGGGCAGTATGGTCATTATGCCAACCGTTGCCCAAAGCGTCAGGATAAGCGACCACGATTGGTGACCATAGCTGGAGGTAGACTGGACTCTGCGTCATCCATTAGGGTGACGTTTCCCGTGTCCATTTCCTTTAAGGGGTCAACATGGTCCACAAGGGCAAGTGTGGACACAGGTGCTGGGGATAGTTTCATCTCCTCCTCTTTTGCCCAGCGGCATGCCATCCCGCTGGTGCAAATGCCAAGGCCAGTGAGAGTCCGTGTGGTGGATGGGTCCTTGTTGCCCAAGTTAATTCACCATCGGACAATGCCCATTACCCTTGCCATGTCATCTGGGCATAGGGAGACCATTTCCTTTCTGGTTCTCCCTAAGGGTGCAGATGATATTCTGCTGGGTATTCCTTGGTTGAAGCGGCATTCCCCACATATCGACTGGTCGTCTGGAGTGATTACGCGGTGGAGCGAGTCTTGTAGCTCCCACTGCATGTCTCCATCTTCCGCCCGTCGCTCAGTGGTATCTGTGGCGACTATAAACCATTCGAGTGGGAGGGCCGCTAGAGGGGGGGGTACTGTTACGAACCGGCGCCGCCATAGCCGCAAGCAGCCTGCTGCGGTTCCTGTTGCGCCCAGGCGCCGGCTGCCGTTCTTGGCCGTGCCTCGGGTCATCCAGTTGGCTGTTCCTTCCACCACGTCTAAGTGTGGAGAGGCGGCTAGTGCGCATGCGTGCGCCGATTTACCCCAGACAGAGTCTAAGCCCAGTGTTTTGCCTAGTGAGCATGCTCAGCCTGTTTGTGTTATGTCTGAGACTAAGTCCTCAGTTCAGGCTACTGAGCATGCTCCCACAATTAACCCTAACAGCCTCTTTGCACAGGTACTTGGACTTCATGCTGTGTCTAAGTTCTGGGATGTGCCTACTGAGCATGCTCAAACTGATAGTCTGCTTTCTAAGCATGTGGCTCAGGCTACTGAGCATGCTCAGGCACTTAGTGCATCAGAGGCTAGGTCCGGTAAGGACCTCACTGAGCATGTCCGTGAGGTGGCAGGCCCTGATAGGGCAGAGGGTGTCAGGTGTCCTGATGACGTGGCAACTCCGGACTGGCTCGCAGAGGCCCGCCCCTATGATCTGGCACCTCAGTATTGGTCGTCAGACGATGACTGGTGAAGTGTTTGGGGCGTGGCTGCCATGAGGTCATCAATGACGTGGCGGTTCCGGATAGGTCGCATGTGACGTCACTGATGACATGGCACTCTGCTATTGGACCTTGGTGGTTCCACCCTGGGTTTGGGGCGGACCCAGGTTATAAAAGGGGCTGGAGACAACATGGAGGTGCGCAGTCTTCACTTTTGCTCAGTCAGAGCACACCTCCATGTTAGAGCCTCATTGCGGCATAAGCCTATGTTGGGAAGCGGTAGGTAGGGTTAGGCGAACGGTGCCTGTCACGCCAAGATTCGTGGCTCGGCACATCAGGGTCAGGCGCCGTGCTTCCCTCCTACCGTTACAGTCTCGCTATAGCAGCCCAGTGGCGTTAACTGGGCTGCGGCTGCTGTGCTTCCTGTCCGATTGTGCCCCCTACGCACACGGACAACGCACCTGCTGCGCTACCTGTCCGATTGTGCCTCCTACGCACACGGACAACGCACCTGCTGCGCCACCTGTCCGATTGTGCCCCCTACGCACACGGACAACGCACCTGCTGCGCCACCTGTCCGGTTGTGCCCCCTACGCGCACGGACAGCGTACCCCAGGACCCCTGTGGAGTTAACAGGGTGTTCCTTATCCTCCTCGGCTTCCCGGTCAACGCTACTGGTGTACCCATCTGGCCTGACGTGTCCTACACACACGTGGCCAGTCGAGAGGTGGCCAGAAACGCTGATCGGAGGACCGCTCGGCCTGACGTGTCCTACACATGTGGCCGACAGGGCGCTTTTGTGGCGGTCTTCCGGTCAACGCTACCTGGTTACCACTTGGCCTGACGTGTTTCCTGCACACGTGGTTGGTGTAGCGCTAGGTGCACCAAAACGCTAATCGGGTTGTCGTCCGGTCTGACGTGTCCCAACACACGTGACCGGTTACCAGAGTTCCTGGGTTATCTCAGAGCCATCCAGCTCTATAGTCTCCGCCTAACCCTCAGGTGCCAGCAGCTCCATTGTCATCTGGAGCACGGTGGGCCCCGACTGACGGTTAGGATATATACCCCCTGGTCCTAATCTGCCGGTCCCCCCGTAACAATATCTATATATATAATTGCCTTATTCTGTCTGTCTGTCTGTCTGTCTGTCATGCTCCAATATTGTGTCCTTACGGTGACTCAAAGCTGATTGGCCGCTGGGCTCACCATGGCCCCGCCCCCCACACGGATTGGCCTCTCGCCCCGACTCTCTGCAGGCCCCGCCCCCCTCACGCAATGCACGCTCGCTCTGGCCCAACTGACACGGAGCTCCGACTCCCAGGTGAGTACACACACACACATCAGATCACACTCACTCTCACACACACCTCACACATCACATCCACACACTCACAACATCCTGGGATATCGCTTGCTTCTACACCGGCTCCGTCACGATCCCAGCAGCGCCAGACATAACCTTGCGATGCTGGGATCTTGATGGAGCCCGTGAACGCTGGTAACCATTATACACATCGGGTAACTAAGGTCCCTTGGTTACCCGATGTGTATCATAGTTACCAGTGTACACCGGCTCCCGGTACACATGTGCAGGGAGCCGGCATTATACTCCTCTCCCCCCAGGACTACTCCTCCTATTACAGTCCTCCTATTATACTCCTCTCTGAGTATAATAGGAGAACTATTATAGCATGGGGGATGTAGCACGATGGGGGGTGCGCAGCATGGGGGATGTAGCACGATGGGGTGCGCAGCATGGGGGATGTAGCACGATGGGGAGTGCGCAGGATGGGGGATGTAGCACGATGGGGAGTGCGCAGCATGGGGGATGTAGCACGATGGGGAGTGCGCAGCATGGGGATGGAGCACGATGGGGGGTGCGCAGCATGGGGGATGGAGCACGATGGGGAGTGCGCAGCATGTGGGATGTAGCACGATGGGGAGTGCGCAGCATGAGGGATGGAGCACGATGGGGAGTGTGCAGCATGGGGGATGGAGCACGATGGGGAGGTGCGCAGCATGGGGGATGTAGCACGATGGGGGGTGCGCAGCATGGGGGATGTAGCACGATGGGGGATGTAGCACGATGGGGGGTGCGCAGCATGGTGGATGTAGCACGATGGGGAGTGCGCAGCATGGGGGATGTAGCACGATGGGGAGTGCGCAGCATGGGGGGATGTAGCACGATGGGGAGTGCGCAGCATGGGGGATGTAGCACGATGGGGAGTGCGCAGCATGGGGGATGTAGCACGATGGGGGATGTAGCACGATAAGGGAAGTAGCACGATGGGGGGTGCACAGCATGGGGATGTAGCACGATGGGGAGTGCGCAGCATGGGGGATGTAGCACGATGGGGAGTGCGCAGCATGGGGGATGTAGCACGATGGGGGGTGCGCAGCATGGGGGATGTAGCACGATGGGGGGTGCGCAGCATGGGGGATGGAGCACGATGGGGGGTGTGCAGCATGGGGGATGGAGCACGATGGGGAATGCGCAGCATAGGGGATGGGGCATGATGGGGGGTGTGCAGCATGGGGGATGGAGCACGATGGGAGGTGCACACCTCCCCCCAACACACACACACACACACAGACAGGGAACCACAAACACCGCCATACACAGACACCCACACACACACACAACGCTGCACACACACAACACCCAACACACAAACACCGCGGCATACATAAATATACGCACATACCGCACAACACACACATTGCACAAAACATACCTCCCCCCAAAACACACCACACCCACACAAACCGCGCAACACACACACACACAACGCGACAGACACACAGCGCTCCACAAACAACGCAACACACACAACACCGCTCTCACCCCCCGCCACACCCAGACAACACCCAGAACATGTACAGCGCCCTACACAAACACTTGGTAACTACACACAACAACATCTATATATCTATATCTATAACAAAAATCATACATGAACTACACAATACGTAAATTCTAGAATACCCGATGCGTAGAATCGGGCCACCTTCTAGTAATAATATAAAGTTCTGCAAAGCAGCGGAATATTTTTGCAAAAAAACGGGATTAAATACCTAAACATGATGGAATGAATAGAATAGACTCCCCTCACTTCTGGTCTGATGAAGCCTGCTCTGTGACACGCAAAATGCGGTTACCTCTCCTGGGGGGACTCCAGACCCTTGCACTGCTGGCACTTTATCCCTGCATTGATTTACATTCTATTCTGTCTTGGTATGTAATCTTTTTTTTTTGCAAAAAAATTCCTCCAGCATTGCAGCACTTGTCAATACTTAATATTTGATGAAATGACTGTATGTTTGTGAATACAACTGCTTTTTTTTTTTTGTTTGTAGGGATTTTGTTATAAGATCCAGACCCTTGCATTGCTGGCACTTTATCCCTGCATTGATTTAAACTCTGTTTTTTGGTATGTAATCCCTGTTTTTTTTTTTTGTTTTTTTTTTAAAAAAACCTTCTACATATTATTACTTTTTATATCAATAATTATTATTTGCTAGAATGGCTACATGGTTGTGACTACAATTGTTATGACTTTGGCAGCAGGGTGGTACTTACCCATATGTAATTATACAGGTCTGTAGTGGGGTTTTTTCCTGCCAGAAGTCTATTGCATCTGTCATCTTTTCCTCTTTTTTATATATAATATTTGTATCTCATATAGTTTTTGTACCCAAAAAAATATTTGTCATTGTTTTGCAGGATACCGCACTTATTTCTCCGGTTTTTCTTTTCATTTTTTTATTAGTGGTTTTGCAAACACCCCATGGGTAACCAAACAGGTCTCCCTGAGGTCTCTCTATTTACTCGATCTTTTTACTAGTATTTACTTGGATAATATCTGAAGGATTTAGCTTTTTCTAAGCCTCTATTGCTATGGACCTCTCACGCTCCGGTCAGGAAGAGCCTCCGCCAGTCGGAGCATTATGTGCGATCCCGGCCCCAGTTATACGGCCGTGTGACTGCTGCCTAACTACTGCTCCCATCATCCCGTGCCTGCTCTGCACTACTACTCAGCAATCTTCATACTCTGGCTGGTGATAGATGAAGCCGTTTATATCCCTCCACACACCGGACATTGGCGCCTGAGTGTGAGGCCGCTTCTCTGGGAAAATGTAAGATCATGTTATAGCACGGACCTCCTGCTTGTAGCTGTGGAACTGATCTGTACATAGACTGCAGGAATAAGCGACTGGGGAGATAATGACGGAGATCTGGAAAGGTGCTTACATAACACATTAGTGTTCGGTGGATTTTATCTATGGACTGTATTTGGGATAATTCTCATGGGGAAGAAGTTATATTAGAGTCAAAAGAACTGCAGAAGAAGCAGAAAGGGCGGTAAATTCAAACTCCCTAACAGTTCCGTATTCAGCCAATCAGCAGAGGAAAGGGCGGAGTTCTCAGTCTATAAAACACGCCCCGGACACGCGTCATCTCCTCAGTTCTCCTTCTGGTCCGACCATCCTCTACATAAAGGAGGAGTTGACGGCGGTTCATCACTTGTTCTGTTCTAACTACTCTGAAAATGTCTGGTCGCGGTAAAGGAGGAAAAGGTCTCGGGAAAGGCGGCGCCAAGCGGCACAGGAAGGTGCTCCGTGATAACATCCAGGGCATCACCAAGCCCGCCATCCGCCGTCTCGCCCGCAGAGGAGGCGTCAAGCGCATCTCCGGCCTCATCTACGAAGAGACTCGCGGAGTCCTGAAAGTTTTCCTGGAGAATGTGATCCGTGACGCCGTCACCTACACCGAGCACGCCAAGAGGAAGACCGTCACCGCCATGGACGTGGTGTACGCGCTGAAGCGCCAGGGCCGCACTCTCTACGGCTTCGGGGGTTAATTTTGCTCTATTCTGACAACACAAAGGCTCTTTTCAGAGCCACCCACATCTACCTGAAAGGCTACAATGTCCTGCTGCTGTGGGGTGAGCGGAGGGCGGATCTCCTGTGCCCTGGTGAATGCTGTTCACTCTCACTGATCTATCATGTGGCTGATCATGTAACACCGGGGTACATGATGGGGGTGGTATAGCCGAACATGGCGATAGCTGAGCACAGTCCATATCCTGCTGTGCTGCGGTCACTACAGAGTAAGAAGCAAAGTTCTGCTGTGAGATGAATGTTTTGATGCCGCTTAATGATATTTATAGGAGCAGACCCGTGTGGGTGATCGGGTGCAGCGAATATTCACCGGGAATAACGCTGTATGAGGCAGCTGGATAGATGGACGCACTGTACCGGGTTTATAAACTACTGTGTAATCACCGCGTCTTGGACACTTTAATCTCGGATCGATGGCGGCCACCGAAGATTAATGATAACCCTTCAGAATAATAATGGCGGCTCATCCTCCATCCAGCGCGATCACCGTGTGCGGGGGCAGCAGGTCTGGAGGACAGGACTGCGCTGTATCCGGAGTATTGTAGAGCTGCCCCAGACCTGAACCCTCACAATATAATCTCCCCTATATGCAGAGGCGCAGGCTATAATCAGATGGACGGAGAGCAGCGATTGGGGGGATGTTCACAATAACGGCAGGAGGGTCACAGCAGCGGAGACTGAAAAGTAACTGAAACCGCAGCTGAATACGGTGACACCAAAGGGTTAACACACGGATGAGCGCTCTTAATGACATGACGTGTATATAGGCGGAGCTACAACGAATTTGAAA